>NC_056745.1:1020761161-1020871161 GCF_019279795.1 Protopterus annectens | reverse complement strand
GTTGTGATGTGGGTGTTGTTGTGTATGTATGGTGCAGTGTGTGCGGTTTGTTCGGTGTTTTGATTTTCGCGGTTTTGGGTTCAGGGTTTTTTGGATTCGGTTTCATGGTCTCGAGATACTGAAATTCAATGTTTCAGTATTTCTAGATTATGAAGTGAATCCATACGCGAGCACACACACACACATACACTTTTACCATCTTGCCGGCCACTATACTGGCTAGCTAGCTCATCTCCTTACTGGTTTGCTGCCCGACTGGCAAGCTGGCTTCCTTACAAGCTTGCAGCTAGTTTGCTGGCTGTCTTCCTTTCTGGCTTTCAGGCTGACTTGCTGTCTAGCGTAAAAAACAGATCCGTAGCTCTCTCTCTCTCTCTTTTTTTTTTTTACTACTACTCACGGCATACCTCTCAACTGTCCTGATTTTTGCAGAATCTCCAGATTTTCGCCTCATATTTTTGGTCTGTTCCTTATAAAGTTTGTGTTTTTCTGCAAAATCACTGAGGATTGAAGTCACTAAATAATGACATGCCTTTGAGTTGCAGACTTCCTGTCTTCCACAAAGTTTGTCCCTATTTTTAGGCATTTGTCCCCTCATTATTTTAGGCTTTGTCCAGATTTCTTGTGCTAAGAAGTTAAGAGGTAGTCACTGCTTCAAAAGTGCTGGTAAGAACACAATTTACCAGCTGCAAGCTTTGTAGACCTCTTCTTGATGTGAGCCTCCACCCAAACACGAATTTCAGCCAGTCGTTGAACTATTTTCACCACCTATACCTAACAGGGAACAGCTCTCCCTGAAGGTTTGAGTTGGTGACATCACAAATGAAATTCTGGATTATTGAGAAAAGGTAATAAGTGCATGCAGCTTTTTCTCAATTCAGAGATTTATCGAAAGTGTGGCTTTTTGTGTCCCTCTGCTTTCTGGAGTGGTTGACAGGATGGTTAGATCCAAAACATGAGGGTCCCGCTGATAGCGGGACTGGTTGCAACCCTACAAGGAGACAGAAAGATGCTGTAAGTTAGTCCTTGTAGAATGTGCTTCTAGATTGTCAGAAAAAGAAAAATAAGGTTTAACTCTTCCTTCTCGTAATTGATATGAGAACAAGTAGAATCAATCTAATGGCTTTTGTAGCCTCTCTCTGGAAATTGCCTCCCAAGATTACTCAAATGTCAATGAAATCCATCTTCACTATTATTCAGCCTTGAAATCCTCATATCCTGACCCTTCACAACATTCCTTAAAATATGTCCTGGATGCATACTTTTCTTATGTAATAATGTATTTCTACGACAAGATTTCCTATCCATAACCATACTAAGAGATGAATCTGGAAGTCTAGCAATCCTAATATCCAAAAAATCTGTGGAAGTGACAGAGTAATTATTTGTAATCCTTAGGAAAGATGTGGTGCCATGTAAAAACTCAACAAATTCATTTAAATCATCAAGTGAACCTGTCCATAACATATAAATGTAATCCACAAAACAACAATAAAACTTAAAATAGGGATCAAACCTGGCAGATGTTAACCCCAAATTATTCTCCCACTAAGCCAACACCATGTTGGCACAGCTACTGACACAGGATGTGCCCATGGCTATGCCAGCTGTCTGTAGATAATAACACTCGATCAAAAATAAATACATTGTTTTCTATAATAAGTTCTATAAATAAACAAATTAAATCTATTTGCTTAGTATCATAAGGGCTATTCATGTGTAAAAATGTTCTAACTAAATATAGTCCTTTAAACTTTGGAATAGCTGTAAATAATGATACTACATCAAGTATAACAGTCAGACATTCACATGGTAATATATTACCATTTGTGTAGGAAAACAAATCTCTTAAAAATGTCTAGAGTCTTTTAAGACAGTAGCTGACTTATCTAATGTTGACCTCAGTTGTTTCTCTACATAAAATGGAAAAGGGTTCAGCCAACCTTTTCCTGAAACTACTGGTTGAAATGGGGGTAACACAGGATCTTTATGAATCTTAGGAAGGCTTTGAAAGATGGCTATCAATGGAAATTCAGCAGTTAAATATTGGGAAAGTTTCAAGGAGATATATCTACTCAATAAGCAATCTAGTACAGTTCTAGGTACAAAACAGATCATTCTTTAAGTACCAACATAATCAGTTAGTATCTAAGTAGATGTATCTGACAGCATTGACTTAATCGCAGTATTGTAAACCAGCCTGTCTAGAACAGCAGTAGAACCTCCTTTATCAGCTGGGCATATCACGATACCTGTATCATTTTGAAGGTCATACAGAACTTCTTGTTCTTGACTTGTAAGATTTACAAACATATAACTATGTGTATTATTACTCGAAGTATCAAACAAATCATTCTCTCAAAGCTTGCTAAATGCTTCCAATAATGAATGTACTGGAGGCACAAATGTATTAGGCTTTTTAAACAAATTCACATTACTATCACCAGAAAAAATCATTTTCAACATATTTCTAATGAAAAGTCTAAGATCAATTATAGTATTCACCAAATCAGCTTTTTGTGTAGAAATAAAGGATATAGACCTTTATTGAGGACTGAAATCTGAGGATATGTTAACTGTTTCTTGGATATATTCCAAACTAATGACTTTCCATCAGCTGCCACACCCATTTTCTTGTATTGTGCTGTCCTGTGTCTAATAGTTGCTTTCTTCTCTTCCTTCCTCTGCTCTGCAAACGGTCTGTTTCTCACACGGTCCTGCCTGATAGGCAGGGGTAGTGTAGGAAAACCTGGTTCAAAATTTACAAATTTGTTTTCCTACTAACATCTGGTTGAACTGATGTAGAAGGTGCATCATTCCATGAAACAGTCAGAGGATTACTAATTGGAGGCTGTTGAACATGTGTGTTAATGGAATCTTCTCTCTGTCATGTCACAGTGACATCTGCATCACTGTTAGCTGTCTGTCTAATAGTATTGGCCTCAGCTGTCTTAGGGCAGGAAAATACATGTTTATTCTTAAAATCACAAGTGTCTCTCTAGTTTTTTTGTTCTTTTGCGCTAAAAGCCACGTCTCATAAAGCAATAAATACACCATCAAAAATCTCATTTAGTGTCATATCAAAAACATCTGTTGGAAAAGTGGCACTTAATGAATACTGCTGCTTCCTAACATCATCTAGCAGCTTCATTTCAGTGGGTCTAAAAAATCAGTTCATAACTTAACATAATTAAAACTTAATTCCAAATTAAGTTGTTGCCATTTGGCATGTAACTCCGGATAGTGTTCGCCATAAGAGGGCATCTTTAAAACTCTCCATCCTCTCAGCACAATTCTAAAGTGATGACAAGCCTCAAGATACAAATGTAATTGTAAATGTTTAATCTATGTAGATCAATCTCAAGCGTTTTCATACTGGAGTAAAAATGCTCTATATCGATTCCATCTTTACTAGGTCTGGAATCAACTGTCACATCACTTTGAGCCAGTAAAAGATTGGTATCAATAGAAGCAAACTTCAGAAAAATAATTCGAATTTGTATTTGAAGCGAAAGAACCTGGATTAAAATCAAGTTCACTATCCACATTCAAACCTTCTGCTGTGCTCCAAGGGGGATAAAGTAAACCTAAAACTCAGGAGAAAATAAACACTCTCACTCTGTGGATGAACAGTGTTCCAATAAAATGTATACAAAGCAGACAATATAAAGGAATGACTGAAACATGGCTCAGGTATGTCAGATATGGACTTTTAATAAATACAAAGAAAAAACAACAGGTAAGCGCTTCATGACATGTAGCATAGCTTCTTCAGACTAAGTAAAACATACACATCAATTTTAAAAACATCCATTAAAAACATGCAAGTGAACTAATCATATTTATTAGTTCAAGTTATAAAATAGCCAATCAACTTTACAATATAAGATTTCATTAAGAAAATGCTGGATACTTGGTAACCAAGCAGTGTAACTATTCAAACATTCATTGAAAAGAATAGAAAACTATCATTTAAAGTGGCCATCACACTTAAAATAATATAACAAAGGAGAAAACATAATTTTAAGCTCAAAATAAATAGTCTGTACAACAATATAATCTTTATATAAAAAAACAATAGAAACCTACTATTTAAGGAGACTGCGTAACTTTCACACTGTTTTCAAAAGAACCTTTCCATTCAAACCTCTGTCAGCCCATAATTTAATAATCCATCTTAATTCAGCTTTCTCAGTAATATTACAAAGATCACCCAAATGAGAGCCTTTCTAACTTTCAATAACTTGAAATTTAAATGCATGTGACTCATCATGTTCAAATACATGATGAGTCACATATAAATATATATATATATATATATATATATATATATATATATATATATATATATATATATATGAGTAAAATTGCTTAAAGAGGAAAGTTAAGAGAAGGGAGCATTTTCTTTAGGTTCAGTATTGATTTAGTATGTGGGGAAAAGAGAGGCAAGTGTAGTGTGAGAAGAGGGAAGGTAGATAATGTAAAGAGGGCAGCCAAGGGGCAAACCAAGATGAATTCTACCCACAAAGAAATATGACCATAATCAGTGGGGACAGGGAAAAAACAGGATGGAAGGTACAAAATCCAATATGAAAATACAAAATGGAATGTGAATTAGCTAATGAATCCAATGGAACTAGAGAAAATCTTTAGTTGGATAAAGGAGGTGGGGGCCAGGTTACTGGCAATGCAAGAAATGCAACAGTCTCCAGAAGAACATGGCAAATTAGGAAAGAAGGGTTGTCAGTTGTAAGTTTGCTCAGTATACTAACGAGCCTGGCATAGCAGGGTACAGATATTAGGTGATAGGAATATGCAAGTGGAAAATGAAAATACACTGGTAGAGACATAGGGATGTTATGCAAGGATTAAAGTCTACCTTTTACAGGGTCAAGGTAACACTCATATGTAGTCACATTCCCTCGAAAACAAAGCAACGCATGCTAAAGATGATGCCTCTAGAAGTCACCCATTTTTATGAAGATGTATTAATGATGGGAAACTGGAACATGATTTTCAATGATAAAGTCAGGAAGAAGAAAAATAAAAAGAACTGAACCCAGGAAATAGGCCAAGAGTTACTTAGGGCTTTGTGGTCTGGTAGATACGGGCAGGGGGAGTTGGTTGGGCAGACACTGCTAGACTTACTATAGTCTAAAATATAAAACGTGGTCAGGACTAGATAAGAGCATTTAATTTAAGGGAGCATGAGGGGTCAGTACAGAGGTTAGCAGTTGGTCCTGTTATCCTTTAGGATCTTGCCCATCTCTCCCTTACAATTAAACTGTAGCAAGACATAAATAGACCTCTCCACTGGAGATTTCCAGTGTGTAACTTAGAGCAAAAATCGTACTGTGAGTGGGTGAGGGGAGTTTTAATGAAGGAAATTGAAAGTAACCATGCTGATTTAATAAGGAATGGATAGCATATACAAGTGTTTTAAATGAGAAATGCAAGTAAACACATTGAATAAAAATAGATAAAACAACGGGAAGAAGGGAGGGAGCATTTGAACTTAATTACGGCCCAGCAAGGGAAGATAATGCATCAGGACCAGAAAGGGCACAGCTGTTCAGCTTACTACAAGAAGTGCAAGGGAACAGAAAGGGCACAGCTGTTCAGCTTACTACAAGAAGTGCAAAGGAGGAAGGGAATGATAGATTGAGATTTCATAGTAGGGCAGTCAGGAGAGTTACATGATAGGACTTCCCCAAATTCTCTAAGGTCTTTGATACGGGAAATTGGATAAAACTGTTTTCCACATATGAAGACCACATGGAAGCAGAATGACAAGAATGCTAGAGGAAGTTCTGGAGATTTCAAGTATTGTGGAGGACACAGCAAATGAGTGCAATGACTTTAGCAAAGAGATTCAAGCTCTAGGCTAGAGGGGCAATAGTCAGACTCTCTTTTTAAAGAAATAGAATAGGAAGAGATTGGAAGGTCCATATAATTACAGGCATTTACTAAGTCGTCAGGATCACATGGGATACCCACTTATGTATGGAAACGGTGATTTCCAAAGAAGGTTGGAACCTAGTTTTACCAGAGTGATATAGGCGAATTACAATTTTAAATCGCAGTTATAAGATCTTTATGGGAGTAAATGATAGCAAGGTTAACAAAACTGGCTTAGTGGGTCTGGGCCAATGTTAATTTGTGGAGGAAAGACATACATGTGATAACATAATTAGATAACTGATGGTAATACAAGATGCTCAGAGGAGGGGAAAACGTAGTGTTGACCTCAGTAGATGAAGGAAAAGCATTAGCTAGAATAGTATGACTTTACTTATTTATAGCACTAAGGAAGCTAGGAATCCCAGTAGCATTTATCCAGCTCTGGCAGAGGTTATATAAAGCTTCCACTGGTAAAGTGAAAATCACAGCATTACTCTCAAGTCCAATAAAATTAACAGGAGTAACTAGCTAGGTATGTCTGCTGTCTCCCTTGCTTTTTGCATCATATCTGGAACTTTTGGCTGCTGCAGTGAGGCAGTCAAAGCTGAGTGGTTACTTGGTGGGGCAGTCACAAACTTAACACTGTTCACAGACAATATTATTCTGATATTGGCAGAACCCAGAGAGGATTTGGAAAAGCTGATTGACCTTCTGTGTGTATTTGAGGCATTCTCAGGGCATGAATTTAGTAAAGATATTATAATCATACAAATAAACCATTTTTTAATTTAAGCAATGGTGAACAAAGAGCCTTTAAACAACTTACTAGTTATTCTGGGCTTAGGTATATGAAAGTGGACAAGGGTAATGGACTTGTTATCAAGGAAGTCTCCAATTATAATAAAGCAATGTTAGAATTACTTTTGGATATTAAGAGCTACAAAAAAGTATCTAAAGACACGGTTAGTAGTTTAAGTTAGTTGATCTAACATGATATGTTGTATCAAGGTTATATTTCTTAACAGTTATTTCAATTTCTTTCTGTTGAACAACCTCAATTTGATATGCTTTTTGGCATACTGAAAATTCATAAGAACAAAGAAAAAAGCCCTTTAGATGCATATGCCCCCAAAAGTAAAACTCTCACCAGTGCGACATATCTTGATGCTATTTTGTATCCAGTAGTGCAGGAGAATGTTTATGATTTAAAATACTCTTGGATTTTTTTACATCAATGAAAAAATTAAATTTTTATTGATAACGTTTTTATGTACAGTTGATGCTAATTCTCTGTTTACTGCTATTGATAAGGAAATGGCTTGGATTATATTAGACTGTATTTAAGTAAATTTGGTAATTTGGGGGACAATGACATCCTCAGATCTAGACACAATCCCTTTGTCTATAAGCTGTGCAGTACAGAAGAATTTTCTTAGCATGTTGGATGCATGTGTGTCATGTGCATTAACTTCTCTTTTATTAGTGGCAGATTCTTGAATGCCAAGTAAGGTACCTGCTGTGGACTTGCAGGCAAATTTGGAGATGCATTGGCTAGTATTGCCACCTCACAGTGCATGGCTCCCTGATTTGACTCTCAGATAAGGTGACTTCTGTGTAGAATTTATGTTTATTTTCTCCCCATGTTGGCCTGGATGTTCTGTGGCATTTCCAGTTTTATGCACACATGCTGTGAGTAGCTTGCTAATTTTAAATTTGCTCTAGTAGTGATCGTAAGTGTACAGTGTGGTGGAGTGGCATCCCGTTTAGGCCTGACTCCTGTCTTATGACTTTTGTTTGCTAATGCAGTCTAGGCTCCCCTGCAGACCTTATTTGAATAAAGCAGGTATATGAAATTTGCATATGAATATGTATGTATAGATTTATCTAGCTGTAAATATTTAAATATGCACACGCTTCTACATGCATGCATATGAATGAAGGACTTGCTTATGTTTCTTTGACTAAAAAAGATTTATAGGCACTATCATTTTCTCTTGTAACTTGAAAATTCTACACTGCCATTCACTATAACTTTATAAACCGTTACAGATGTCAGTCATTATTTTTTTCTCCCTGAAAAGGTAATTTTGTTTTTTACAAACACTTATCACAAGTTTTCTTCTGAATAGTATATCTTTTTGACTGCAAGGTCATTAGTGTGTGCAGGAGTACAGTCTTTGTCCTTTCCATTTAGTCTGATTGAATTTTTCAACATATTTATGCTAATTGTATTGATGTACTGTTAAGATTTTGGTAAATAATAGTTGTTGATTTGCTTTTGGTAATGAATGGGTCATGAAAAAAGTGCCTGCCCCCACAAGAAAATAAGTAGTTCTGCCTCTGAAGTTGATTAACCCCAGAACCTAGGGCTGACAATGTGGCAGGATAAAGAAATCTAAACTAATCCTGTAGGAGTACAGCCAGACTCAAGTGCTATTTGTCATGTCTGTAAATTACTTACAAATTGTATTATGAATCATTATTAATAAAGTTGCCAGTTCTGTTCTGCCATGCTGAAAGACATACAGAGATGAGTTCATAAACATTACTGGAAATATAGTATAGCAAAACAGTGGTCAGAATTATTGAACATAAAAAAGAGCAAACTGATATCCATCTTTGGTTAACAGCAGTAGTTGACAGGGGCTATGTTGCAAATTTACTGTACTGTGTAAAGCTGAATTTTAGTGTGCTTTTCAGCTTTTGTCACTTCACTGATTGCTCGAGATGCTGAGGTCTGCTCATGAGCAAAAGCATAACTTGTCAAGTATAAGATGGATTGATGCAGAGAAATGCAATTCACTGATGAATCAATCTCAGCAGAGGTCAAGCTGCATGTAAACAGTGCCAAACCGATCTTCCGTTGGCTGTGTTCTCATCAGTGCTTTTCTCCATGACATTGGTGACAGTGTAATTTGCCTTCTCTGTTGCTGTGTATGATATGGTACTTGATGGCAAAACAGATATTGACGAATGAACTGAGGTGATGTATAGAATTACAAGTGCTAGAGGTGAAGCTGAGACAGAATGTTTTATTTAACTGTTTTTGTTCCTAGCCTGAACACTGGTGTTTGGACTAGAGATCTCAACTGAAATCATGTTTACTTAATTCCCTTCTTTATTAGTTTACGAGTCTGACCGCAGAATCTTGGATAACGATAGTGTTGCTGTGAGAAGGCTGTCAGCTAGTTGTCGTAAAATTTCCACTGTCTGCCTTTGCAGTGAAGACCAGCATGCATATGCTCACAGACATTTGGTCATTTCTCTCCTTTGCATTAGCACAGTATTTCACAGTGCCTTATAAAGCCTAAAGATATCAGTGACCCTATCAAAAGGAATATTACAGCATACCATCTGCTCAAATCTTCCCCTCCTGAATTTCCACCTGGCACCTACACTGTTAATTACTCATGTATAACTGTAAGCATGGTCACATTTCCCTTCTTCACCTTGTTGGTCTGACCCGGGACTACACAGCTAAAATTGTATATCAGAAATATTTAATTAGGAACACTGGTTGAAGCTATGTACTTTGATGATTGCTAGGGATCATGTAAATTGCTAATTCTACAGATGTCCTTTTTTTATTTAAGTTATAGTTCATCAGCAAACAGCCTTGCACTCCTCTTTCCCTCAGCAGAACAGAGAACTGTTATGAATCTTGAACTTTTCCACTGTGTTTTGGTTTCATTAATCAGGGTTGCTAATTCAGATAGCCACTATTCTTGCTATAAAAAAGTCTTCCACCTTGGTTTCAGCCTCCTCCTCCTGATTCCAAGTATATGAGTATTATGTTGTCATTTACGGCTCTACAGAAGATTATATGCGATGTATAATGTTTGTAATTAAGAATATCTCAATACAGTTTGTGTTCATTTATATAAATGTATGATTAACTACTTCATAAGTGATAATTCAATAAAAATGATTTAAAAAAAAGTTTGAAGATCAGTGCCTTATATGGAGACTCATTTGTCAGACAAAGTGTAAAGTCACTGTCTTTTAACTTTCTCCGAAGTAAACACACTCTTCATTTCATCAAATAACTTCCAGAAGAAAGATAAAGCACCAACTGGAGATGAGAGTAACACTAGTACCTCACATTTCTGTTTCCTGGAGTCATCTCACTGTCACCTTTGGGAAACACTGGTAAACCCTGTAGCTTTCTAGCAAATTCCAGAGTGCACATAGTCTCAGTGAAGCACAAGGGTGAGTCAGCAAACTCAAAGCACGTACCCTCACCTAGCCTGTTAGTCAACTGTTGTAATTGTGGTGGAAATCATGTGTTTGAAAGAGAAAAGTGCTTCGGTTTTGGTCAGCAATGCCACAGATGTAAAAAGTGAAATAATTTCCAAAGATTTTGTAACTCAAAAAAAGCTCATTCTTTTATTAAAAGAGAACATTCAAAGAGACAAGTTGATCAATTAGAAAGCTGTGACCCTACTTTTTATGTTGATAGTGTGTCAGTGCTTAATGAAACAGTTAATGCAGTAGATGGGCAAAGAATGAAGTATTGTGTACTGTTCAGATAAATGGAAGACCACCTTCTTTCGGCTGCTCCCGTTAGGGGTCGACACAGCAGATCAACTGTTTCCATTAGATAAATGGAAGACCTATGGAGCTCAAAGTTCACACAGGTTCAAAGTGCAATGTTATGTCAGCAGAAACATTTTCTAGAGTATGCGCTAATGAAAAGCTTAATTTGGCAAAGTGTGTGAAGCTTGTTGCCTATGGTGGTAAAGAAGTTCAGATCAAAGGTACAGTTCATGTTACTGTGCTGGGAACAGCTATGAGTTGCAATTTTACATGGTCAAAAGCCACATACACTCATTATTAGGCCTCAGAGACAGTTCGAAAATGGGGCTACTTTCATTTAATAAGGAAGTGCACCATGAAAGCTTGAAAGGCCACTGTTCCAGTTTTGCCCAGTCTATTTTCTTTACCTATAATGAGCGACAGGTAGGTTCTGTAGTATGCATTAGTGGTAAATCTAGCAAACTGTTATAGCAGGAGGCCAATTTCTATTTGAGTCTGGCAGTTAGCTTTGTTAGTATGGGTGATGCTTATATGAGGTAAGCTAATGTTTGCCTTGCTATGTCTGTAAGATATAGTTTGAACTTGTAGAGGGAGGAGCCTAATTTCTAATGGGTCTTTTTAAATGAATTTAGAATATGGTTCTCAAATATAATTTCACATAAAAGCAACTAGTAATTTGCTATGTTTAACTATTACAGTGTTGGTATTGTTTGTTGATGTTATTTGTAAGGATTGTTTTTGATTGTTGTAGCATTTTTGAGTGAATAACATCAGATTACTTCTACTGGGACTAAGAAGTATTGAGACATTTTCTTTAACCACGTTTCAACAGATGAAAAAGAGATTTAGAGAAGTTCTTGAAGCTTGGATAAACTTGTTGCTGTACAGATTATAGTTGAGTCGCTGTATTTAACAATATTGGCTTGCTGTGTAACAGGATGGAGATTGTTTATAAAGATGCTGAATAAGGATTGAACCTTGTGGTACCCCTGTGGTAACTGGTAGAGAACAGTAGTATTTTGCCATTTAACTGCTTATTTACTTTCAGACAGATAGCTGAGGAACTACATAACTGAGTACTGGGAGAGACCAACAGATGCTAGTATAGAGATTCACTGTTGGTGTGATACAGTGTCTAATGCTTTGGGTAAATCTAGGAACATAGTGAACACTAGATTGCCATTGCTCCTGTGTTGATTTATGGTGTTTTTGAAATGTAGCTGTGGCTATACTCTGCTGGGATCTGAAACTGTGTTGTATTATTGAGAGTAGGTTTTTTTAAGGTGTTGTATGTGGATGCACCTTTCTAAGACCTTAGAAAGTGGTAATAGGATTGCTATCGGTCTTTAGTTGTTGAAATCTTTTTATGTATCCACTTTGTGTAAAGGCATAATAAAGAGCGTTTCCAAAGCGTAGGGCCATATTTTTCACATATGGAACTGTTTTATTAAAAGACACGCAAAGAAAGCAATAGCATAGCAGACATTTTTAGATAATCAGCTGGTAGTTTGTCAGGTGCTAGGGTGATAGATTGGCGTTTAAGTATGTGCTTTCTTATGGTAGATGTAGATGCAGGGGTAAATTTGAATGCCTGGAGTTGGCTTGGATATGGCGAAAGGAGGGAAGGAGGATGGCAGGATTGTGGTTCACTAGTGACTGTATAGTCTGGATAAAGTACTGATTGAACTGAGTGGATTTAGAAATGTTTGAGTTATTACTTGTAGGAGATGAGGGTAGTAATGTTGAGAGGGTCCATTAGCTTATACAGGGAGGACCAGAGTAGTTTTGGTTTATTCTGATATTTGAATTGAAGAGTTTTATAGAAAGTTTCCTTTTCCAGTTTGATTTGAAATTGTGCAAGAATTCTTAGTTTTCTGAAAAGGTGAAATGTGCTTTGTGTTCTATATTTGTGCCAGTCTTTCCAGGCTTTATCTCTTTGTGATATTAGGTTCTCCTAGTTAGCCATGGGGCTGGAATAGATTTTACTCTTTTACAACACACTGGGGCTAGGACATGATGTATTTTTAAGAAAGGGTCATTAAAGTGCATGGCTGCGTTTTCCAGGGCAAGGTTTAAACACATTCCATTTGTACTGAGATAGTGTATTAGAGAAAGTCTCCCTCATAAATTTAGTTAAATTGTATATCTAAAAACTGAAAAAAAAACTCCCAATGAACGCTCCCAAGTCTGTAAACACTCCAAACAGAAACTCAAATCCTTCACGAATGATGAAAATACAAACAGGTTTATTTTAAGCCATTAAAAACATACGCTTTTCGTCGGAACAGCACTCCAACTTCCTCAGAAATTCAAACACAAGCAAAACAGTGCCTCACCCCTACCAATCATTTAAATATATTAATTAATCAATCAAGCATAGTCACATGGTAGAAAATTCAATTAGTAAGCCTGAATCTAGAAATTAAGAATTAAAAACATCATAACAATAGTATTCAAATAAATCGATGGCCACATATATAAAATTACATTACAACTCAGTAAATGCTACTCGTTAATGGGGAAAAATACCTCATCAAACAGTAAACAGTACACTTAATCACCGCCAAGTTCGAGACTACTTGAACGGCGCTGTTCAAAACTCTGTATCACCAGTCTCAAACCCAATCGTGACGATCCCGCTCCTTACAGTAAAGGAAACTCTACTGTATTGAGATTAGCATATGTTTGAATTAAACTGATGAAAAAAGCAACACATTAAAAAACCTACAGTGGACAAGAATATATCCACCTATATTAGTGATCATTGATTGAATATGTTGAAACAAACATTAATAAAACATAATATATTGTATTAAAACAAAATAAAAATAATATGATACCTATAAACGAATAAAGTCTGAATAATGAAAATACACAAGTAAGACTGATGAAGTACAAAATATGAAATAAAAAATTAAATGAGTAAATATATAAATAATCAGAATAGAATTAAATACGAAACTCATATAAAACCCAGGACTAACTGAAAAATTCTCACAAACGGACTCACCTAATTAAGAAAATAAACATATTTAGTGGCACAAGTCACTATATATACAGTTTTTTTTTCAACGAACAAATTCACGCGTAGGTTCATCGAGTGAGAAAAATAATCACACTAGGTGACATTAGTCCTTAGATGGAACTTACACATATATTAGAAAGGGCCTATTGAGTTCCATCCATCAGATCCACCGAGGATCCACCAAAATGTTATCATCTGTAGTTAAACTTATAGCAAAAGCTGACCAAGAATCGGTCACCTATACAGACAATTCAACTTCATTTTTATTGTTATATTTTTATTCTTGACTAACAAACAACTTAGCCCCTAGACTCACCTGATAGGAAAAATACACATTATGTGACAAAATTCACCACATGAAACTTATACATAACCTAAAAAAGGGGGGTTGTTGAGGTCCATCCATCAAATCCGCCAGGAATCCACAGGAATATTATGGTTTATATTAAAATTTATAACCAAATGATGACCTAAAATAGGTCACCTCTTTAATCGTTTCAGCTTTAATAAACAAGCTAAACTAAGAGAACCGTTGAGGCCAGGTACATGACAAGCATCTAACCTTAACTGCCACCACAGTTCTCTACTTTTGAGCAGGAGAGGTGTATATACACCCCTCGAATCCTGACTGACTTGATCAATTGCTTGATTAATTGATTAATTAATATATTTAAATGATTGGTAGGGGTGAGGCACTGTTTTGCTTGTGTTTGAATTTCTGAGGAAGTTGGAGTGCTTTTCTGACGAAAAGCATATGTTTTTAATGGCTTAAAATAAACCTGTTTGTATTTTCATCATTCGTGAAGGATTTCAGTTTCTGTTTGGAGTGTTTACAGACTTGGGAGTGTTCATTGGGAGTTTTATATTCAGTTTTTTCAGTTTTTGGTTCTGTTTGTCGTGTCGGTTATGGAGAACGCTCCTGGGTCTCAGCCAGATACTATTACTCAGAGTGAAACGGGAAACTTAACTCAGCTGATAGAATTACTAACAGATAAGGTGAACACCTTATCCAACAGGCTGGGCAGTGCTTTGGGGTCCCAGTCGAGTCGTGGCAAGGACTCGGTCGACCAGGTAACAGACTCTAGTAGCTCAGGATTTGCAGGAGGCAGTCCTACCCGTATCCCGAGGGCAACTTCAGTCCTTATTCATTCTGGGGACGAGGGGACTGCGAACGGGTTCACATTTACATCAACTGAGATCTGAAATCCAGATAACAGTGCCTTTCAGCTTACCCGGGGCCAAGGAAGGTCTGGAAGTAATCAGCCCGGGAGTTTTTTATCTTCTCAAACCAATCAAGGTACTTATAATTTAAAGCATTGGTTAAAATGTGCTTTTTTGTTTAATAAATCAGTCGTGGCAATTAATGTGGATCAGAATCCAGGCAAATATTTAGATCTGCCATCTAAATTTCATGTCTTTGATCAAAATCTCTTAAAACTGAGGAAATTGCAATTAGAGGTGGCGTATTTTGGCGAATGTAAGCAAGCCAGTATTATTCCGAAAGGACTTAGATCTTGGCAATACCCCACTGGCCTTAAGGGAGGGGTCTACTTTTCACAAGGACTTAATCAGTTTGTTCGACAGACATGGTGTTGAACTTATGGACTTGAATAGCAATCATTACCAACAGGCCATAGACCGTCTTTTGTTAGATATTACCAAACTGGATGAAGAAATCAAGAATGACTTGAACTTTCATAGATATAAGTTTGAATATGATTGTACTTTTAATAGTATAGATCAACATATTTTCAAACTCACTTTTACCAAAATTAAAAAAATTGAACAAAGACATCTTGGTGTAGAAACGAGGTACAGCTTACCCTAAACCCCCTCTGTCCCAAGGCAATTTTTTGGCCTTTACCCCTTGGGGTGGGAGGGTAAGCAATTCATGGATACACAGTTCTATGTAAACATCCATACCGAGCCAAGGTCCGCGCAGAATTCACTAGAGACTGTTGATACTATCAGAATGAGTGAGCAGTTGGCAGCTCTACTTCCATGGATGGAGTGGAGGGGGGCCAATTTTTTCAAGCTTCGGCCTCATCTCCCCCTACGGACCAGGTCCGAAAAAACAACAAATGGTCCAGGAACAAGAGGAACTGAACTTACAGGTTTCAGTAACTGTGCCTTTGCAGAGTCAGTGTGACATATTGATGAACACTAAAAAAGACTTTAAAATATACAATTTTTCTGAGTACATTTTTGATGATCTGTTGGTGGAGTTGCTAGCTAAGGGTGTATCTTATGTTTCTTCGAAAAGAGCAGATGTTGCTTCATCTATTATAGATTTAAAACTCTTTGTCAGAAAATTGAATCTCCAATTGATAATGGGGAATTTTTCTGGAGAGAGGAAAAATTTCCTCTTGTCTAGTACATACAATCCACCATTACACCTGATTTTAAATTTATATGAGCAGATCTGTGAACTGGATATTAGGCATGCCCTTATCGAGCATTCTTTTATACGGGCTTCCAGTTTTAACATCAGTAAAGAAGAAAAGGCTCTATTGGACACGTTAGCAGGGTCATCAGTCATGGTTATGAAACCCGACAAGGGAGGGGGTTTATTAGTTATGGAAGAAATGGATTACATCAGGAGAATGGAGGATATATTAGCTGCAGAATGCTATCAAGAGGTGTCCAGGAATGAATTGAATATAGGAAACTCTCGTGTAGTTTCCTATTATAGCGATATGTTTATGAATGGTAGTATAGATTTAGATCTATTCAACTATATATCTCCCTCTGTATACAAAATTTCCATCATTTTTGGTTTCCCTAAGATCCATAAAAATGTATTCAATCCCCCCATGCGCCCACTGGTTAGCGTGAGGGGTAGTGTCACGTATGCTGCCGCCAAAGTGGTAGATTCTATTTTAAAAAAATACGTGGCCTCCGAACCTCAGATCACAAAAGATTCTTGGTCTTTTTTGGCTAGGATTAACCAAATGCCATTCAGTAAAGACAGCCATTTTTGACTGTCGATGTGAAGGATTTATATACATCTATCCCCTACTCAATAGCCCTAGACTGGAGTCCCACATTGTTATCTAAAAAATAAGCCCCGAATATAGAAATACAACTAGTGAATGAATTGTTGGATATTATTTTATCCAACAATTATGTTTCTTTTAATAATAGATTCTATTTACAGTTAGTAGGGGTACCTATGGGTTCTCCTTGTGGGGCTAGTGTGGCCAATTGGGAGAGAGAGTACATCATGAATCATACTTTGTTCAATGAGTCAGTATTAATGTATACCCGGTTCCTGGATGATATTTTCATCATCTTTCAGGGAGGTGAGGTGACCGCCTTGTCTCTGGTTCAATTCTTTAATACTTCCACTGTGTTTTTACAATTCACCCACAGTATAGCTGAGGATCGTATGGTTTATTTAGATGTGGAACTCAGGAAAGATCTGATCCAAGAATGTTATGTAGCCAAGATTTATAGAAAAGAGACGTTTTCCAATAGTTATGTACATTTTGATAGTTCTCATCCGTTCAAACAGAAGAGGTCCATTATTAAGGGCCAACTTGTGCGAGCTGCCCAGATGATTTCCAGTGATCAAGATTTCAGGGAAGAATGTAATTATATGTTCCTGGGATCTAGAAGGTGAACTTGTTTTAGAGGTTCAAACTAAAAGATTTTCGGGAATTTACGTTCCCATTTTGAATCAGAGGGGAGCAGAACCAAAGGAGGGATTAGGGAGAAAGGAAATGATTCCTTCCATATCAAACAGTTTTATTCTAACATACACTTTGGACGCTAGGGATATTTATTCTATTATCAAGAAAAATTGGAATTTAATATCTCAGGATGAATCCACTCATAAAATTCTGGTAGACTTTCCTAGGATAGTTTATAGGAGGGGTTTAAACATCAAAGGCATACTGGAAAGGAAACCTAAGATCTTTAGCAGCAGATACGGAATGTATAAATGTAATATATGCCGTTATTGCAGTTATATTCAAACAGGGTCTAAGTTGGTGATCAAGGATTTAATGTTTAATTTGACAGGCAAATTTAATTGTAACAGCACACAGGTGGTGTATTTAGCCCAGTGTGCTTGTTGTCCCGCCTTTTATGTGGGAAGACCGATCGCAGGTTACAGGAGCGTATATATGAACATCTTTACGCCATCAGGAAAGGCAAAATGGACAATGCCTTGGCAAAACATGTTAAGGAAACTCCTGGTCACAATTTCCTATTCAGTGTTGAAGATCAATTCAGTCAGGATTTGAGGGGTGGATATACACCTCTCCTGCTCGAAAGTAGAGCACTGTGGTGGCAGTTAACGTTAGATGCTTCTCATGTACCTGGCCTCAAGGGTTCTCTTAGTTTAGCTTGCTTATTAAAGCTGAAACGATTAAAGAGGTGACCTATTTTAAGTCACCATTTGGTTATACATTTTAATAAGTTTTAATATAAACCATAATATTCCAGTGGATTCCTGGCGGATTTGATGGATGGACCTCAACAACCCCCCTTTTCTAGGTTATGTATAAGTTTCATGTGGTGAATTTTGTCACCTAATGTGTATTTTTCCTATCAGGTGAGTCTAGGGGCTAACTTGTTCGTTAGTCAAGAATAAAAATATAACAATAAAAATGAAGTTGAATTGTCTGTATAGGTGACCGATTCTTGGTCAGCTTTTGCTATAAGTTTAACTACAGATGATAACATTTTAGTGGATCCTCGGTTGATTTGATGGTTGGAACTCAATAGGCCCTTTCTACTATATGTGTAAGTTCCATCTAAGGACTAATGTCACCTAGTGTGACTATTTTTCTCACTCGACAAACCTAAGGATGAATTTGTTCGTTGAAAAAACAAACTGTATATATAGTGACTTGTGTCACTAAATATGTTTATTTTCTTAATTAGGTGAGTCCGTTTGTGAGAATTTTTCAGTTAGTCTTGGGTTTTATATGAGTTTCGTATTTAATTCTATTCTGATTATTTATATATTTACTCATTTAATTTTTTATTTCATATTTTGTACTTCATCAATCTTACTTATATGTATTTTCATTATTCAGACTTTATTCGTTTATAGGTATCATATTATTTTTATTTATTTTGTTTTAATACAATGTATTATGTATTATTAATGTTTGTTTCAACATATTCAAGCGATGGTCACTAATATAGGTGGATATATTCTTGTCTACGGTAGGTTTTTTGGTGTGTTGCTTTTCTCATCAGTTTAATTCAAACATATGCTAGTCTCAATACTGTAGAGTTTCCTTTACTGTAAGGAATGGTATAGTCACGATTGGATTTGAGACAAGTTATACAGGGTTTTTAACAGCGCCGTTCAAGTAGTCTCGAACTTGGCGGTGCTTAAGTGTACTGTTTGATGAGGTATTTTTCCCCATTGACGAGTAGCATTTACTGAGTTGTAATGTAATTTTATATATGTGGCCATCGACGTATTTGAATACTATTGTTATGATGTTTTTAATTCTTAATTTCTAGATTCAGGCTTACTAATTGAATTTTCTACCATGTGACTATGCTTGATTAATTAATTAATATATTTAAATGATTTGTAGGGGTGAGGCACTGTTTTGCTTGTGTTTGAATTTCTGAGGAAGTTGGAGTGCTGTTCCGACGAAAAGCGTATGTTTTTAACGGCTTAAAATAAACCTGTTTGTATTTTCATCATTCGTGAAGGATTTGAGTTTCTGTTTGGAGTGTTTACATACTTGGGAGCGTTCACTGGGAGTTTTATAAATTGTATATCTGTTTGTATATCGTTTGTTTGTCATACCTAAGATGGCTTCCAATTGCATATGTTGGTGAAATGTTCACTTATGGTATTTTTTTTGGAATTTATTTCAAATAGATTGGTTGCTTCTGATGGGGTGCTACTATTGATGAGTTGCCAGTCTGTGATTAGATTTCCTGAGATAATGGTTTCATAATGGATCCATCCACAACCCGTTTTTCCCATATTTGCACATGGGGTTGGGGTGTCATTTCAACACTGGCAATTATCTAGAGCCAAGGTTTCCACCACCGAGTGGCTAGTCCTGCTGGGGTTGTTCTTACACACACACATTCCAGTGGCCAGCTTAGAGTGTCTAGGCCACCTACTGCATGTCTTTGGAATGTGTGTGTGTGTGGGGGGGGACTACAGCACTTGGAGGAAACCCATGCAAACACAGGGAAAACATGCAGACTCCACACACAAGGCACTCCAACTAGGAAGCCTCTTGCTGTGAGGTGACAACACTATCCGCTGTACCACTGTGCTGCCCCTGTTTTGTAATGGATACAATGTGATATATAGTGGAGGAGATTTTGGTAATCTTATTGTTATTACCCAGTGGGGTATATATTCCTGAGTTACAGATTGTTTTTCTCTACATACAAATGTACAACTATTTCATGCATGGGCAATGATGCCCTTCTAGCCTTTTAATATACCAAACAGCTGTGTCCATAAGTGTTCAGGCGGCTCCTAAAATATCTAAACTAGTGTTTGCTTTAATGTAATTTTGTAGTCTGTTCCATGCATCAGCTACTCTCTTAGAGAATCAGTCAGTACACTTCTCATTCCTACACAACTTTCTGCATAGGTTATTTGAGGATTTCCTCCTACTTTTTGATAACCTCAGACATTCCTAGAGATGGATGTCTGTAAATGTCCTATCTAGCTGAATAAGGTCTCCCTTTAAATATCTGAGACATTATACAAGTTCAAATATTTTAGTTTTTCATAATAACTTAAATTTTCACAGCCATGGATGCCCTTGGTATATTTCTGCTGTACTATTTCCAGTTTAGTTGTGCTTGTTTTCTTAAAAGGTTTCCATATTGTTGTCCCATATTTAAGTTTGGGTCTAATAAAGAATTACTTCATCATTTCTGATTTCCTAGACTTTGTAAATCATTTTGAAAAATCAATATTCCTATAACTATCATTAACCAGTTGGTTGATATAATTAGAAAAACTCAAAGCTGGATCTACCCATATACTCTGGTCCTTAAATGAATCTACAGTTTCAATCATTGTGTGCTATATAAAATATTCACCTTTCAATTTATATCTCCCAAATTTCATACGCTTTGGTTTTGATGCATTTATTGGTATGTTGTTCTACTATACCCAAGTGGTCAATTTAATCAAGTTCTTTTGCAGGCATGTCCTGTAAGTAATACATGTAATCAGTTTGCCCATTTTCAGGTCAACAGCATACAGACTCACCTCTGATGAAAAAGATCTGAATGATGCGATCTAAGCAAGTACGGGCCTAGGAAAGAGCCCTAATGGTCACCATTACTGTTACCTCGAATTTCACCTGTCCAGTTGCTATAAGATACTTGCCATGTCCTATATGTAAGCCATGTAGCTATCCATCTTATCAAGAGTACATCAATACTTAGTTGATGTCCTTCTATTCTAATGTTGCAGTATTCTAAACATGTGGGAGATCCTCTGCCCCCAAGTCACACTGACGTCCAGTCAACATACAGCAGCTTTTAGCTACTGCAGGGATGTGGGACATCACATGTATGGCCTACTGAACATCAGCCATAAAAGGACGTCTCCACGTACAATCATCAGAACTTCTCTGCTGCCATTTGGTATGCTTGACTCGTACATCCGTCTGCTGCCTGTTTCCATTTGTTGCTTCCAGCTTTCAGACAAGTGCCCCGTTGGGGTTTAATTTTTATTGATAATGCCTTTTTTTGTTTAATTCATGTCATCCAGGAAGGGCAAGTGTAGGTGTGAAAGGCAAATTCCACCTAAGGATAGCCACGATCTTTGTCTTTCTTGTCTAGGCCCAAATCATGACCATCGTTCCTGCACTGCTTGTCAGGTCTTTGTCCCAAAGACCTTGCAAAGCTGTCTTTCAGCTTTGAACCTCTGCTTAGAGAACCAGCATTTGAAGGCAAGCTAAGGACATTATGGAGGGTTCTGTGGGTCCTTCAGCTAAGCCGATTTTGAAGAGGAAGGTCAGTAAGCCTAGGCTGAATCCTCTTTTGCTATGCCTCTTTCCGCCTACCTTTACATATACCTATCCACCCTCTTTACTGGACATTTTTACTATGTTTCACTGTGGATTCCTTGCACATTCAGTTCTCTGCCTTGCCCTTTGGTCTTTCCACTGCCCCAAGGGTATTCACAAAGTGCTTGGCCCCTGTGTTCGCTTTTTGCAGGATCAGAGGAATTCAGTTATATTCACACCTGGATAGTCTTCTTTTTCTGGCTCCACTTTCATAACAGTTAATTCAGAATCAGCAGTTGGCCATCTCTCTCCTGCAAACATTGGCTTCACAATAAATTAAAAAAAAATCATTTATTTCCCCTTCTCAGGATAACATTTTCCTAGAGTGCAGGCTAAGCACAGATCTTATGATGGCTTTTCTTCCACCATAAAAAAAAAATCTGTGCCTCACTTTCTTCTTCAGTCTACTGTCTCCTCCATTTATAACTGTGAGGGAGTTTCTAAGACTACTGGGGTTTATGGCATCCACAATACCTGTTGTGGCCCTGGCAAAACTCCACATAAGGAAGTTTCAATGGTATCTAAAATCTGTTTGGATGCAGCACACTCATTCTGTGTAGTTCATATTTCCTGTTCTTTCATGGCTGAAATCAGAGCTTCTTTGGTGGATTCAGCAATTTTCTCTGAATCCAGGCCTTCTTCTTTATCAGCTTCATCCCACTCAAGAGTTGTTCACAGATGCCTTAGACACAGGTTTGGTCTATGTTATATATTCAAACGTCCAAAATGTCGAATACCATATGGTGGACATTTGGAAGTTCGAATAGATAATAATAAAAAAAAAAAAACACACCTTAAAAGTGCACCCCCACACCCCCCACTTAAATATACCAACTCTGAGACCGCACTTCAGTGCAGAAAAGGGAAATTCTCCCATTCTGCACCATACGGCACCATTAAAAGTCAGTCTTTGAACACTTGAAATGTCGATCATATGGTCTCGACCATATGACGTTCGACATTTCCAGCGTTCGAAGATTTGACATCAACCCACACAGGTTGGGGGCAACCTTTGCATTAAAGAAGGTGTAGGATCTCCGGTCTCCTTCTCAATGGAAGGAGCATATCATTATCAAGGAAATGAAGGCTCTCATTCTAGCTCTACTGCCTTTCCATTCTGTGCTTCATCCCGGACCTCTGAAAGTGTTTACAGATAACACCGCTGTCTTCTGATATTTAAACAAGCATGGGGAGGTGACAAAGCCATATCTTCTTTGCAGGTTAGCTCTAATGGCATGGGACTTGGCAGTTCAGTACAAGGGGACTGTTCAAGTGGTTTACATTCTATCCACCCACAATCTTGTGGTAGACATTTTAAGCAGGTCCAAGACTCAATCCCATAAATGGATGATCCGCAGGGATGTGTTTCTGGATTTGGTCTATTGGTGGGGTACTCCTCTAGTGGATCTTTTTTGCCTCTTCTTTGAACAGGCAACTTCCTCTTTTATGTGCCAGAGTCCCAGATCCTCTGGTTTGGAAGGTGGATGCTCTATCTTTCTCATGGAAGAGGATGTTTCTTTATGCATCCCTCAACCCCCTTTCCTCTCATTCAAAAAGTTCTGCTTAAGATTCAGCAAGACAAACCAACAGTCTTGCTGATGACTTCCTTTTGCCAAGACAGCAGTGGTTCCCTCCTCTTCTGTATTTAGCCAAGGGCAGTCATCACAAGTTATCTTACAGAGTGGACCTTCTAACACAGAACAAGGGATCTTTGCTTCATCCACATCTGTCAACTTTATAATTGACTCTGTGGATGATAAACTTTTGATTCCTTTCAGACACCTTTTTTCTGAGGACATCCAAAAAACAAAACGTAGGAAAAAAGGCACCACAGCCGATGTAGAGATGCTGTATAGTAAATAGTATTGCTGCCACACTTCAAAAGAAAATCCAAGGCCCATAAACGCTCCAAACAAGATTTATTGAAATAAAACAATTGCAAGTAATTATTTCAATAAATCTTGTTTGGAGCGTTTATGGGCCTTGGATTTTCTTTTGAAGTGTGGCAGCAATACTATTTACTATACAGCATCTCTACTTCGGCTGTGGTGCCTTTTTTCCTACGTTTTGTTTTTTGGAGGTATTGGTTCCTGGTTTACTTTTTTCTGAGGCATGCTTTTAGGGTACTGAAGGAGGCCTGAAAACCCAACACTAGATCTTAATTATCTAAATGGAAGAGATTTTTACTTGGTGTCTTTCACCTAATCTGGATCCACATTCAGTGGATACTCCAGTTGTTCTTTTTAACTTGTGAGAGTTACTTGAGTGGTTTGGCTTATTCCTCAGTGAAAGCTCATTTGTCAGCCATTTTTGCTTGTCTGCCATTAACTCCCCCGTTAGCTTCTAGATTGGAAGTAAAACTTTTTCTCAAAGCTGTCCTTCACATTAACCCTCCCAGGAAAGCAGTTCCACATCCTTGAGATCTGAATTATGTCTTAGAGAAGCTAAATGTAGCCCCTTTTGAACCTGCAGCTTCAGCTTTCTTAAAGTTTTACACCTGGAAGACAGTTCTTTTGCTAGCTTTAATCTCTACTAGGAGGGGTTCTGAGAATCAAGCTTTGATGACTTCTCCACCTTTTCTTGTTTTTCATAAGGATAGGGTGAGTTTGCCTACTAATCCTTCTTTTATGCCCAAGGTGGTGAATGAGTTGTCTCTTAATCTGTTCAACTGCCCACTTTCTTCCCTTCTCTTCAATCCTTCAGTGAGAGGATCTTGCACACCTTGGATGTGCATAGACAACTCTGGTTTTATTTGGATAAAACTAAGGCCAACAGGAAATCTGATAATTTTTTTTGTTTGTTTCTTTTTATCCCAGGGCTCTACCGGTTTCCAAGCATACTATTTCCTCTTGGATTTCTAAGTAAGACTGTTTTGTTTTATGTGTTTCATGGTAAGAGTCTCCCTGTTCCTGTAAAGGATCACTCCACTGGGTCTGTGGCTTTCTCTGGTGCGTTCTTTATAGGTTTGGATACTAACACCATATTGGAGGCTGCCACTTGATCTTCTGTTCATAGTTTCAGCAAACATTATAAGCTGGATAGTATTTCTAATTCCAGAGCTTTATTTGCTAGAGCCATTCTTCGTGCTTTGTAAAAAGTTCCTCTGTTCCTTCTTCCTCCCAGGGTTCCTCCTATGCTTTGGTATTCTCCCATATGTTAAGAATACTGCAACATTAGAACAGAAGGACATACAGTAGTTGTGTAAAATCTTATCATAACCATAGATGTCCTTCTCTTCTGTGTTGCAGTATTCTATCCCTCCCTCCTTCCCCCGTACCTTGTTCTTTCCTTGGATGGCAGGTTATTTTTCATTTCCTTATACTGGTGTTGCACTTGGGGCATTTCATTTCTGACGCCTATATGTGCGGAGGTCCTTTTATGGCTGCCATTTGGCAGGCCATACGTACAACATTCCACATACCTGCAGTAGCTAAAAGCTGTTGTGTGCTGGGCAGAAGTTGGTTTGCTTGGGGTGAAGAATCTCCCACATGTTAAGAATACTGCAACATTGAAGAGGACATCTATGGTTATGCTAAGATTTTACACAACTACGCTTTCTAATTTATTGATTATTGTTTTGTGTATGACCCCTATCAAATGCTGAAGTTAAATCTATATAAATTACATCACAGCACCATTTTTCATTCATAGCTGTTATTATATTGTTATAGTGCATCATGTTACAGGTGGTAATAGATCTCTCTTCTTCCGTTGTTAACTTTTAGTAGTGTTATTATTATTTTAGTATTACTAAATGTTGGTATCTTTTGTTTGATTAAGATTATATTTATTGAGTTTTTATAGAAAATTGCAATGCCACCAGCCTATTTATTCTTTCTCTCAAGTCTGATCGTGTTATTGCCAGGCTGTGGGGGAGGGGATTTCATTATCTGTTATGTCTGGTTTTTTTTTTTTTTTTACTAGATTTCTGGGGCAATTACTATGTCAGGAGATTTTGTGGCAAGACAAGCATGGATGGCTTGGATTTTATTGCATATGTTTCTTAGGATTATGTTTAGGAAGAGTAGGTTTGATTTTGACTAATGGCGGATGGGATCAGAGGTGGGAGGTGTGGTATTATTTTCAAAAGATTGTTGAATAGGGCCTGCACTGGGGTGGATGTCTCCACTAATTTTTTGAGAGAATTTTTATGTAGGAAAGAGCAGAGCTGCTTATGTTTTAATTTTAGTTTTATTGTTGCTGTATCAGATAAGATGTTTTTTTTTTGTATTTGTAGTTGTATAGGTCTATGGAAGGTGCTTGATTTGGTGGTTAGTGATTGTGGTGATAAGTGGACATGGCATGTTGGTTTGTATGGGGGTGTTTTAGTAGGTGAGTTTAGGAAAAAGTATTGGTGACTTATGATAGGTGGTAAATTGGGTAAGGCTAAAGAGGAGCGAGAGAATAGCATAGCACTGGTTCCAAACATTGGCGGTGTGTGTTTGCTGAGGAGTTTTTGTAACCAAATTTTGACAGGTGAAAAAGAGGTTTGGTAATATCTTGAATCTTTTATAGACTAGGGGTTACACAGATTGTAGATAATAGAATGTATTTAATGGCGTATGTTTTTGTGGTAGGTTTAACTTGGCTGTGAGTTGGTTAAGAGATTTAATTGGTAGGGAAGTGCAATAGAGTATACTTAGAGTGGAGTGAATCTTATTATTGGTTTGATGTTTTGGTTGGCTCATAGAGTATGGGGGTGGAGCTTTGAGGGAATAAAAGTAAAGAAGGTAGGGGTGGATGGGAACTGGGGGTAACGTAGGGAAGCATAGTGAGCTCGGGTGAGACAAGGGCAAGAGAGTGGGCTGGCCCTCATAGAGTTGATGTAGTGCTAAAATGAATCTTTGGAATGCTGAGATTGCAGCGATTATGCAGTTATCAGCAAAAAGGTACACTCCTAGAAGATAGCTTGTGATGAGGGAATATTTAGTATAGTTTTTGATTTGTAAAGAAGTAGAACTCTATGTACTGAGAGGCAGATTAACATGCCATTAGTACTGTGGGGAAAATGAATGTTGAAGGCATCCATTACAACTGTGAGTCACACTACAGGGTTAAACACTGTTTTACTGTTTATCATCAAAACATAGAACTAAAACATGCACTTACAAAAGGCAGTAGCCTGCTGTTAGATTTTACTCAAGGTCCTTCAGTCACCTGTTCTCAAGGTAGTTTGGTCATAAGATGTCTGGATGTTCTTCTTTATCTTGATTTTTTTTATTTATAACATTCAGGAAATAACCCCCCAGGGCACTAGAAAAGTAAAGACAATGTAGGTTTTAATTAGACTGGAATAATAAAGAAAGTTTTGAGTGCATAAGAAAGAAGTTTAAGAATACTTAAATATGTATAACATGTAACAGCGTTTTAAAAAACATGTAAGAGAGCTTTTACTTGGAGAGAGTTAAAAGGGAGTACAAGTCCAACAACTCTCACTGTGTTTTAAGACTAATGTTTATTGAGAACAAGATGCAACATAGTACTGAGGACATGATGTGGCCTCATATTCAGTGTAGAGACACTTTTTGCTGAAGTACTGTTCTTGTGAAAATCCTTTAAATGGTCTCAGTTATTTTAAACACTGTTAGATTAGACATGCAGTGAGCAAATTTCTGCCAATTCGTAAGAACTCAGTTTTCCACCCATTAACTTGACTGTACCCTCCAGTCGTAAGATGGAGCACTGATCCTCAGATGACCTGACAGTAATTTAATTTCTGTAAAGAGATCCGTCTACTATACTATGCCCTGTTTTGCGGAAAATCCCACCAACCCACATTAGAAAACTGTCTTAACAGCAATGCATGGAAAGTTCATATGAAATGTCTCTCTTTCTACTCCATCTCTCCTTTGCCATAATTTGTGTTGTAAAATTGAGTAATGTCTTAATATCTTTCTGTACCAAAGCAGTCATTTCTTATATCCTGCGCCTGCTTGGATGTGAATAGGCAATGGAAGTTGCTTTTTGGTATAGTTTCAAAACTACCTCAAAAAATGTGTTTTTATTAGTCATAATTCAAAACATTTCTTTGTTTTTTTCTGTTATTTCTGAATGTTTTATGTGACTCTGATTTTACAGCACAACACTATAAGCTTCTAACTTTGAATAAATGACCACATCTATCCATTTGCCAATTTTTATTGATCTGCTTTTAACTTGAACTTATAAAATCACTGCTGTTGTGTTCCTAATGTTGCCTAAAAATGACATTTAGATTTTTTTTATAAA
This sequence comes from Protopterus annectens, assembly GCF_019279795.1. Classification (NCBI taxonomy): domain Eukaryota; kingdom Metazoa; phylum Chordata; order Ceratodontiformes; family Protopteridae; genus Protopterus; species Protopterus annectens. The sequence goes on along the minus strand of NC_056745.1, from coordinate 1,020,843,450 downwards.
AATAACAGAAATGTTTAAATTCGAGTCATGTATTAATGAAATTAAATGTGTCTGTGTAGGTCAGACAGTTATAAATATGTGATTTTTTTTGAAAAATGTTCAGCTTATTTTATGTGCTGTCTAATAAACTGGAACACTGTCATTGTAACACTTGTATCAGAGAAAGTGATATTGCAATTGTTGTGTAGAGATTTTTTTAGCTGTTGGTGTGTAAAATCTCCTTTTGTGATGGAGTGATGCAGTATCAGTTCCATACCTCATAAGGTACAGCCCCATAGGATAGTATGTTGAATATGTATTCTTTAAACATTTAAACTAAGTAAAATTGTAAATAAATGTTTGCCAGATTTCAAGGAAGACTGGAAATACAAGAGAGTAAAACTTAACTGCTAACAAGCTTTATCAGATATGCTTTAGTTTGAATCTATCAGCTTCACTTTGAATCTATCAGCTTCACTTTTGGTAGTGACACCAGCATTGTATGCTGGAGGTGTTGCTTTCAAGTCCCAAATGATGGTCAACATTATATTTTCATGTCTTTGATTTAAATAGTGCCAGAACGAAAGTGTGTGTGTGTGTGTGTGTGTGTGTGTGTGTGTGTGTGTGTGTGTGTGTGTGTGTGTGTGTGTGTGTGTGTGTGTCGAATTTGCAAGTACTATGTGACTCTGAATAATAACCAGACTGTGCTCCTGGAGCAACACTGAAAATAAGTACTTATGTTTTTTTAGGTCTTATGCAGATTAAATTTGTAAACCGTTAAATGCAGCCTTATAGCTTTAGCAGTTAGAAGTAATTCTGTACCAGAATTTCAGGGTCTTAAACCTGCAATTCTTCTAAATGAAAATAATTTTAATGCAGTAAAAGCACATTGAAAGCACCTTATGTTTATTAATGTTACAACTATGACTAAATGAAAGTATGTTCAAAACTGTACACTTTTATATTGCCTTTACAACAGCCTGGGACTTGATTGTATAACTGATAGGAAAAAGAAGAAACTTGTATTTAAACAGCAGGTAAAGTTAGTAGGAATGTTTTCCTACTGCAAAAGATAAAAGTCATAATCAGACAATAAACAGTGTATATATTTTTTCTATTGAGTGTATAAGAAAAGTGTGATCATTGGGTTGCCATAGTATATGTACACTTCTGGCCTGAGCTGTGACCAGTACTTGTCATGTCCAGTTAAGCCTCACATGGTACATCTGGAGAGCAAGGTTATGACCTCTGGCATCCCATGAATCTGACTACTACACTCTGAGCTGTGTGCCCAACAATATTATCTTACCAGCAGTAACAGAATCGTGGCTTGCACTATTTTACACTTGTGTACTTGCAGTATTTCCAGAAAGGGGCTAGTAAAAATACTTTAGTGCCATCACCCCCCATTCTGCTTCTGTGGTACCACACTGCCACCAGCCAGGCCATTCTGGCTGTTCCAGTGCTCATACCCAATTGTCTTCCATTCCGCTTCATTAGCAGCATATACAATTGTTTCCTCACCCAGGTTTGTCCAGCTTAGCCTCCACTTGGAGTCATATGGCAGACACACTTGTTCCTAGTCTGGGAACTACATGGTGCATGCCCCCTGAGGCTTCACATCATTTAGGATGTGCACTATGAGGGTGCTTTCTATATGGCCCTTTCCTTACCTATGGTGGTAATGTGTACACATGCATCAACACAGAGACTACCAGTGTCTCTCTTTCTATGCATGTGCTCCCTCACATACACAGACAAGGGCTGTCATTACCAGTTTAGGTAACCAAATTGCATCTCATTCCTACTACTGGCACCTTAATTCTGTACTTTGGGCCACACCCATATCACAAGAACAGCAAGAACACAGGGCAGGAACCACTATACCAATTCCCAGATGGGTAAGCTGTAGCTGCTTATTTTCCATCCTTCTCTCAGCTGCTATTCCAGTGCCTGAGCCGCTAATCAAACTCAGGTCATGGTCTATGTCAGAGCCATATTCCTCTGTACCACAGAGCCAGGGAGAAAATTAAAAATTTTTAACACTTAGCTTTGGAAGAAAGATTTACTGCAAACTAGGTGGGAAGGTAAGATACTTGTCTTCATCAGTATTTTGTATTGTCTTGTCTGTAAATGATGCTGCAACTTCAAGCAAACATAATTGATTTCAGTAACTGGTTTCATTCTGGGGGAGGATCCAGTATGTGTCAGCATGAGAAGCAATAAGTTGGTCTGTTTTGCCGAGGATTTCCTTCACCTATCTCCTCAGTACTTTAGAATTTTGACTGACACCTTGTATGCATCAGTGGTGCTATTTTAGTCAGAGTTCATTTGTTAGACATTCCAGCCTAACAAATTCTAAGTTGCAAGAACCTGGTTTCAGTGTGTTCTGATAATACGTCCTCTGTAGTAGGATATTTCAGATTATGCTGAGACAAGGGCAGGGTGATGGGGTTTGGAAATATCTGTTTCTGTCCAATCAAATATTAACTTGTGACAGATGCTTCGAGTCTGAATTTAAGCTTTTTGACATTTTAGTCACATTTGATAAAATCAAATACCACATCATTGTCTGCTATTGATCCCCTTCACTTTTACTAAGAGGCATAGTATGTGCCTTGACAAGTTCTTAGGTTCATTGGTACAGACTAGACAATCTTTCCAGTAGGCAGTTTGTAGCCAAACCACTGTAGTTCTTGCTATTTGCTCTTCCCATAAGGAACTGAGGGGTCAGACCATGGTTAAATTTGTGGATCAATATCCACTCAATGAGGTTAGTTTTGAAGAGATTCAGGAAGATTCTTTGTTTGGTATGGAAAGGAAACATTCTGTTTGGGTAGAGGTATGAATATCACCAACAGGTTCTGTTGATATCATGATGTAGATTTAGGTCCCTGGAATGGCTGTTTGTGGTGGTGCCAGTTTTTCAAACATGTAAGAGATCAAAGCAGTACAAGGTAATTTGCTGTCTTGTATGCCAAATAGAGCTCACCATGCAGAAATCTGTAAAAGGCAGAGTATAGTGAAAGAGATTTCAGTCACCTTGTATAGTTTACTGAGCTCATGCCCAAGACTTTTTATTTGATTTATTTATTTATTTTTTTATGAAACATTGATGTTTTCCTGGTTAGGTGATATGCCTGGATAGGTGCATGCCAAATGGAGCATTATATTCAATTATCTGTTTGATGAGTAAGGATTATCGAGAGATACTAATTTATTTTGACCTGGAGGATATGCCTTTAGCAGTAGTTGAGCTGGTAAAAAGATTTTCTAAGGTAGTTCATCCATGGTGGTAAAAAGAAAGTTTATTGTCCACAAATGTGCCTAGGTCTCTAATAACCGTGTCTGTTTTGAGAGGGGCTGTTATGTATTCTTTCATTAATGTTTCACCTATGATACTGACACCTAGAGTTACTGAATGTTTGGCCCCTTTGGAGGATAAGTTTGTCTTCTAATGAGCTGATCAGAGATCCAAGTTTGCAGTCATCTGCATACTTTGTCACCTAGAGGCCCTTCATGTCAGGTTTGACGTCAGCAAACTAGATGTAGAAGATTACAGGACCCAGGACAAAACCCTGTGGGATGCCACTGGTGAAAAGCTTTATGAGGAGAATGTGTTACCAGCCCTGATTGAGTGGGTTCTTTCTGTGAAACAGTTTGCCATCCAGTGAGTTGCACAGGGTTTATATTTAACTAGGTAAACATTTCTATAATGCCAGAGTATGTTATAATATCAAAAACCTTGGCCAGTTCCAAGTGGCCATTGTATGGAGTTGCCATCATTCAGTGCCTTCATTACCTTCTCAAAGAAGTATAATAGGTTAAGAAGGTAGGGTTTACCTTTCACAAACTCAAGGTAGTGTTGACCAAGGGCTTGTAACCTAGCAATATGCTTATTTATGAGTTCCATTGGTATATATTCAGTTATATTACAAATGATTCTGATAAAGCTAATTGTTCTGTAGTTCCCAGGTTTAGTGGTAGAGCAGTCCTTGTGATGGGAGTACTGCAACAGCTGTTCATCAGGTCTCATGTACATACCCAGAGGAGAGGCTAAGATTGAGTAGGTTGGTGAGATAGTGTTTCATTCTAAGAAGTAAACAACGTGTTATGTTGTCTGGTCCCACAGTGCTAGTGTCCTTAGTTTTCTAAAGGTCTTTTAGGACATTTTCAGCTGTAATTATGAGGGGGTGCTAACTGGATAGTGTGAGGGGGGAAATAGAAGAAAAGAGATGATGTTTGAGTTAACTTTTCTGCTAGGATATTTGCAGTTTCCTCAGGGGTAGAGCAGTGATGCCACTGAATAATAATGTCACTGCAGTACTGAGTATTGTTTTTAAGATTCCTGACAGAGTTAAAGAATGTGTTATGTTTGTTTTAGATGATGGAGCAATGTTTAATTTCTATTTTATCTTACTGGGTTTGATCTTTCAACTTTGTTCTTTATTTGCCTCTTTGAGAAAACTATTAGTGAAGTGTAGAATTTAAATTTGTTCTTTAGGACAAAGCATTTTTTCCTCTTGTTGCAGTTTATTGATACTGAGGTTCCACCACTGAGAACTTTTTTTAAAGCTTGGCACTATATTTGTAGAAGACAGGAAAAGATGCTTCAATGCACAAATTTATGTGGAGTAGAAATCACTGGTATCTGCAGACATTTTATAGCTATGGGGGTCAAAAGCTCTTAAAACACCTTTGGTTATCAACTACTGCTATGATGTTAGCCTTGAAGAACTTCCTAAAGACAGTAGGATTTGAGTGGTTCTGGAGCTGGAGTCTTACGTAGAATATTATGGAATGGTGCTCTGTTTTAACCAGTGGTGGGATTAAAGTAGGTGTGTAGCATATTGGAGCTATGTTAATGAGAAGCTCATTGAGTAGATTTAAGCCTGTGCCAGGGGAATGTATTGGTTATTCAAGAGAGTCTGTGTTGACAAAGTCCACGGACTGTTGTGCATATTTCTTTTTATGGTGTATGTTTTCCATTTTATGGATTTGAAACTAGAATATCCCATAACAACGGTGCTAGATTTGATAGAGGCTGTAGTTTGGTGATGGGAGGTGCTATGACCATTGAGTGCATGGAAGAACTTCTGTAGTTAGCAAAGATGCGATAAGTGTGTTTGCTTATAGATACTATGATATGCAGGAGTTTAGTCAATATCTTGTTTAATTATTGGGAGGTGATGGTGTTCAAATATATATATATATATATATATATATATATATATATATATATATATATATATATATATATATATATATATATATACATCCCCAGTGGGATCACAGTGGAGGATCTAAATGAATAGTAGTTTTTAAGTGCAAGCAGAGAGAGAGTGGTGTCACAGCTCTGGAAGCACCTTTCTGTAACTATACAAATGTGAATGTTTTCAAGGGTCATGAAAGCACCTTTTTTTCAGGCTTTTAATGTTAAACAGTACCATGTTTCTATTGGTTAGACTGGAATTTGTTAGGTTGGCAGATGCAGGAGACTTCCTTTGCCTAAAAAAGCACTATGGAGGAAGAGAATTTCTTGGTCATTCCTTGAAAAATAGGTAGAACCGTTGACCATCTACCTCCACATTGGATCCCCTAGAATGACGCATGTTTCTCAGCCATTTGTTGAAGTCAGTTATTTTATGCTTAAGTTGTGGCATTAGTCACTGTGATGTCATGGTAGTATTTAACAGTAGCTGCTTACCAGCGTCAGAGATGAGAAGAGCTCAACCATGTCCCTCTTCACATCATCCTAGCTGGAGCAGCAAAGGCCATTCACTTCCATATGTGTGATGTCAAGGTCATTTACATATTTGGAATGAAGGGATCTAAGAGCATTAGTGGCATTTTGAATTCGGGCACTTGAGGGACAGCTCACTGTTATTCTCATCTTTGCCCAACCTGACAAGTAATGCATCAATAGGTTTAACAATTGCATCACTTGACACAAGAATGTTTTCATGTCATATGCTCTGACTGCCTTACAGGTTATGCCCATCACTCAGGTACCATTGTTTGTGGTGAGGACAACAGTATATGGGGGTGTGGGTGTGATTGTGCTGCTGAGTTCTAGGTGCAGTATTATTTGCCTAGGAGGCTGTGGGGAGGGATTTTCTTAGTACCACACCATAAGTAGGTATGATGTTAGTGGTATGATGTGGTGGTGTGGAAGTGTAATGAGTAAAGGCAAACTGGGTATATGAAGGATCCGAGATGTTCTCCTGCAGATTAAATATATATCCGCACCTCTTACAAATTGTCGGTATGCCTGATATCAGTAAGGATTGTTGAGTGAGCTTGAGGCAGTTCCTACACCAACTCATTGTGCTTAATGCTAGAAGGCTGTCAGCAAGATGCAGGCAGATAGTCGTCCCATGATGTCTGCTAACCTGATTAAGAGATCATTGTTATTAGTTATGGGTTGTATGCTAGCTAATATACAGTAATACTAGCTTAAGTGCTTGGCTGCAGTATAAAACTTAGCAAAAGTAGCTGTGACATGATATGGAAATAGCACACTAATAACAAATGAGCAACCAATTATGCTGTTCATATGACAATATGGCACTCAGTAAAAGCAAAAATGGGCAAATACCCTACCGTGTGCTGTGCACAATATAGAAAGAAAATTACACAAATTATGAACACCGGTGCCACAAAATGTTGCAAGTCCTGTATCGCTGAGATGACGGAGGGTGCCATCTAAGCATGAGGAACATGTGCTCACTGGCTGCTGTGTGGTTGGGTTCCATATTTGTTAATCCCAATACCCTAATTCTAGCTGACTTTAATTATCTAGCAACTGGGAGTCTTACACAACTAGCAATAAATATTAGTATATCCCAGATTTTCATTAATAGCAACTTCCTAGATCATATAGTCCAAGTTCCCGTGGAAAGGAGAAACGTACTTGACCTTGTCCTTGTGAATGTTGCTTTTGCCTGTATGTCTACTAATGTTATACTCTTTCTCATCAGATAATACCAGACTGTCATCTTTTACCTCAAAATTAGTAACAAATTGTTCACAAAGTCAACTACTACCCTAAACCCAATATTATATCCGTATCTGCAGGCCTTAAGAATTTCAAAAGTGCTTTATTCTCTGCTAACCCGGTCTCTAAAGCCACAACATTTAACCATGGGTTTTACAGCCATCTTAAGCAGTTTAATGATGATAGGTCAGTTCCTATTATGCATAAGTATAGTGGAGCATTTAGGGTACATCCCAGCTGTAGAACTCACATAAACCTTATTATAGGAGAAAATTATATGGTACTTATAATAATAAAAAAAAAAAAAAAAAAAAAAAAACCTATGTTCGCCCTGAAGGAGAATTGTAAACACGTTTGTAGACATCTTTAACTCATTATTAAGAAGAGGGAGTATGTATATGAAATGAAGACTCTTCAAAGGAAAATCCGTATTTTTTCAACTATATTAGATGCAACTCCCAATAAGGCAGTGAACTTAAAGTGAACAGCATTACTTATTCTGATGCTGAAGCCATAACAAATTTCCTAGCTAACAAATTTGCCTCAATTTTTTCTTCTTCCTCACACTCTGTTGTCTCTTCCCTGAAATCTTTTAACTCTGCTTTTCCCATTATTGTTAGAGACGAGATCCTAGAAACTATTATCAAAATTAAAAATAACAGTTCCATAGGCCTGGACAGTATACCACTATACCTTCTTAGAACAATTGCTTGAACCTCTCAAGATTTTAATCTCAGTCTCTCCACAGGGCATGTGTCTTAGCACAGGAGAACAATGGTTACTGTGTCTCTACAGAAGGACATTGTTGGCAACCTGAGTAGTTGAGGGGGATGTGAGAGGTTTACCTCCACTTTAAATATGTGTTTACACCCTAGAAATTATCTGAACATTGATTTATGTTGCAGTTAGTGTTTGGTAGAGATTTTGTTTTTTTTCTAGTGCATGGAACACGTTTTATAAACAGTTAATCAGCAGAATGGTTTGCATGTTTTTCTTGTCTGTTTTATAACTAAGCAATAATTCCTGAATCATACTTCTCAACCTGTTAGTGCAAGAAATCTCAAAAAGCAAAACAAACAACTAAAACTTGTTAACACAGAAAAAACAGCGAAAACGGCAAATATTCTCCTTCTGTCCAAACTTTATTCCATAAGCACTTTCGTTTGAACCAATATCCAAACTTCCTCAGACGATGTTACACAATAGACAAAAGTTTATATACTTGAGCAATCATCTAATAGATCAATTAAACAATTAAATAATTAAACATCGTCAACTCAATTCATTATACAAATATAAAAAGCTGTATACTTTTTAAAAATACCATCTATGACTTATGTTTCACCAAACAATAAATGATAAATAAAAATTAATAAAGATAAAAGTTAAATAGAAATGAAGATTGAATACCAAGGGCTGACCACGAAATTCTTAAAACAAAACAACAGATCATAAAAATTGTGTTTTATATTTTATATAAATTGTGTTTTATATTGTATGCTCTGTATACCAACACTGCTTCACCTATGTAGTTGTTTGAGTTTTAAAGTGCATTTAATAGAAGCATATTCATTAAGGACAGGGTGTATATGTGCAAAAGTTCTAATTTGCCACAAAAGTTCTTTTTCTTCTAGCTTTAACGCCCATAGCCCTCCTCTTTTATTATATGGTTCCTGATGTAAGATGGCAAAAAGGAATCTATGGGTAGGATGTTGCAGTGTATGCCTAGCCAAAGCATCTGTGGTAGTTCCTTTGCTTATATGATAAATATGTTCGTGTATATGCGTTGGTGCACTGTCCTTTCCATTTTTCCTATGTAAAAGGACTGACATTGTTGGCATATAGCAACATAAACAATGCCCTTAGACTCACAGTTGCATTTCCCCAATATGCTATATTCAAATCTCTAATGGTTATTTTATTACCCACATATATATATTGACACTGGTGACAGCGACCACATTTCTACATGCCCACATTCTTTTTCGTGACTCTGTTTGAAAGTTCTAAAAGATCTTTTAAGTTCTGACCACGCCGAGATATTATATGTGGTAATTTTTCAAACTTTTTGTTAATATGTGTGTCTTCTGTCACCAATGCCCAATTCTTATAAATAATGCTTGAAACAAGTTTTGCGTCCTTTGAGAATGTTGTAATAAATGTAGGACCAACAATATCTGATATGCCATTGATATGCATATTGATTTGTATATTTCTACTTCTGTTGACATCCAACCTATTGGTTGTATCATAATACCCATTAGATAGAATAGGTTTAAATTGTCCCATATTTCTCTTGGACGCATGTTCTTTTGGTATTTGATCAAAGAGTCTGGGTAGGTATCCCCTACTACTAAACATAGACCTGAGTAGGCTACATTCTGCATGGAAGTCACCTTCCAAGGGAATCATCCCTGATGCCCTGACCAGCTGAGCTTTCATGACTGCCTTCTTTTGATGAAAGGGGTGACTTCTAGAAAAATGCAAAAAAGTGTTGGAATATGTGGGTTTCCTGTATATAGTTGTTCTAAATCTATTGTGGGTTCTTTCTTTTGATATGAACACATCCAAATAGTTAATGGCTTCTGTTTCGAATTGAAAGGTGAAGTCCAAAAAGTTTGTAAAATTTTTAATTTCTTCTATAAAGGATACAACCGTAGTGACGTCACCCTTCCAAATGAAAAACATATCGTCCTGGTATCTAGTGTACCAGGCAGTATGTTGTTGGAACAAGTAATTTTTAAATAAAATTCATGCTCCCAAAATGCTAAAACAGAATTGGCGAAGCTGCCGCCACAGGCTGCTCCCATAGCAACGTCTGATGTTTGTTTGTATGCTTGGCCATTAAAAAACATAAAGTTGTTGTGGACAACTAATTGTAGAAGTGTTTCTAAAACATGTGCTTTATTATTGTCCATACCTTTAGCAAACAGTAAATGTCTAACCCAATCAATGCCCTGGCCCTGTGGGATGACAGTATATAAGTCTTTTATGTCGACTATTAAAAAGTTATGATTGGCATTAAATTCTAATTTATTTGTACCATCCAAAAATCCCCATGAGTCTGAGCAAATGTGTTCCTCACTTTTTATGATTGGTTTTAGTTTTCCATCAACATATTTGGCACAAGCATATACAATAAAACCTCCTCCGTCAACGATAGGTCTAAAGGGCAGATCAGAGATGATCTTGTGTATTTTGGGACACCCAAATATAACAGGTGTCTTTGGTGCTGCCATTGTTAAATAGTGTAGCGTGTCCAAATTGATACTTCCTTTCAAAAACAAATCATTGATGTGATTATAAATTTGCTTGCATGCAATATTTATCTTATTGGTACTCATTAAATTATAACAATCATCTTCCAAAACACTATGCATTTTTGTATGTAGTCATGCTCATACATAAATATGAGCCCCCCTCCTTTATCGGGTTTCATTACCCTAATTCTATGTAGTTTTAGAGAAACCAAAAAGTCCAACTCATCTAAAGTTGTGTTACCAGTAGTCATTTTAGGGTAATTTCTACATAAGCCATCTTTCAAATCCATTTCACAAATGTGTTCAAACAATGCTATGGTAGAGTGTATTGGTGGATTAAACAAACTTGAAACTTGTAAATCATGTGTTAAGCAAGGCGTATTGCCCATTAAAGCTGTTAGATTTAGTTTTCGAGCAAAAGTTTTTAAATCTAAAATTGTTTTTGCTAAGTCAGCCCTTTTATCGGGCACAAAAGACAGCCCTCTGGATAAAAAATCAACAAAAGTATCCAAATGAAAGTCTATGTAATTGAAAACTTTAAAGTCACCTTGGGAACTTAGTGTAACAAAAGGGCTACCAAGCGAGCCATGGACTACCTCCTCCAGCGGTTCTGCTTCTTACGTGGTTGTACCTGTCGCCTGGGGTTCTGTTGTGGTAGCATAGTTTTCTGGCGGGCACCTTGAAAACCCTGTCCATTAACATTATTTAATGTATGTCCTGGTGCTTGCCGTGAACCTTCGCCATTTTTGATTCTCCCACTCCTCCTCACTTGTGGTGATTGAATGATGTTATCGGAACCTCCGTCATCAATTCCATTATCAAGGGGGTGTGAATCTTGGTTAACTTCTTCCGCACCGGCAAAATTAGAGATTTGTGGAGGTAAAGGATAAGCATTACCCTGTGCATAAGCATGAACATCTCTGTTCAATTTTTTAGTTTTTACCTCTATGCTTCTTTTAATAACTGAGTCAATGGAAGAAAAAAATCTGACCATAGTCGAATTTATACCTGAAGAGCTCTGTATCAGATGTAATATTCTTCTCCAGAATTTCTAGTTAATTTTTAAGAGAATCGACTTGTGTCCCATAATGTTTAATGAGAATACCTAACAATTCTATACCTTGTCTATCAAATAGGCTAATGAGTTCCTGATGAAAACAAGATTTGGGAATAAGCCCAACAGGATACCTCCACTGGTGAAGACCCTTAGGCACTAACCTTTTGTTAATGCATTCCTGCAAATAACTTAAAAGATCTTTTAGAACTTTCAAACAGAGTCACGAAAAAGAATGTGGGCATGTATAAATGGGGTCGCTGTCACCAATGTCAATATATATATGTGGGTAATAAAATAACCATCAGAGATTTTTAATATAGCATATTGGGGAAATTCAATTGTGAGTCTAAGGGCATTGTTTATGTTGCTATATGTCAACAATGTCAGTCCTTTTACATAGGAAAAATGGAAAGGACAGTGTGCCAACGCATATATAAGAACATATATATCATATAAGCAAAGGAACTACCACTGATGCTTTGGCTAGGCATACACTGCAACATCCTACCCATAGATTCATTTTTGCCATCTTACATCAGGAACCATATAATAAAAGAAGAGGGCCATGGGGGTTAAAGCTAGAAGAAAAAGAACTTTTGTGGCAAATTAGATCTTTTGCACATATACACCCTGGCCTTAACGAATATGCTTCTATTAAATGCACTTTAAAACTCAAACAACTAGATAGGTGAAGTAGTGTTGGTATGCAGAGCATACAATATAAAACACAATTTAGATGAAATATAAAACACAGTTTTTATGATCTGTTGTTTTGTTTTGTTGCTTCTTAAAAACTAAAAATCAAGTATTTCGCGGTCAGCCCTTGGTATTCAATCTTCATTTCTATTTAACTTTTATTTTTATTAATTTTTATTTACCATTTATTGTTTGGTATTTAAGAAATATAAATCATAGATGGTATTTTTAAAAAGTATACAGCTTTTTATAGTTGTATAAGGAATTGAGTTGATGATATTTAATTATTTATTTGTTTATTCATATAATTGTCTAATTGATTTATTAGATGATTGCTCAAGTATATAAACCTTTGTCTGTTGTGTAACATTGTCTGAGGAAGTTTGGATATTGGTCCAAACAAAAGCGCTTATGGAATAAAGTTTGGAGAGAAGGAGAATATTTGCCGTTTTTGCTGTTTTTTCAGTGCAAGAAATCTGGAAGAGTGACATAATGGGGACAAAGGTCCAAAATAGGGGCTGATATTAAATATTACTCATATAAACTTAGAACGTTGATAGAATAACAGGATGTTTTAGCATGCATTTTTCTGAATAATATGGTCTGAAACTCAAATGTATATCATTATTTACTGACTTCTGTCCTCAGATCATCCCAGTAATTTGCCAGAAAACCACAGATTTTATGAGAAACAGACCAGAAATATGAAACAAAAATCTGGACATTCTGCGAAAATCTGGCCAGTTGAGAAGTATGTCCTGAATGTGTTTAAACCATGTTTAATAGTTTTGCTATCCATTTAAGACTGTTCTCAAGTGGCAAATTTTCAACTTTAGCATGTTTTTGTGTATGCAGTGTAATATACTATTTTCCTTCCACATGCAGTAATGTTAACACTGTAAAAATGTATTCCATTGTTATATCGTTTATCTTTTTTTCCTTTGCTTTGTTCCTTTAATTAATTCATTTATTTTGGATTTATGTATTCATTCATTCTTTTTTCCCCTCTGGAGTTGCAGGCCTTTTACATGGGTGAAAGTATTCTTCAAATTAATTTTCTTATTGTAGTAAGAAATTAAAAACAGCTCATTGATTAAATAATTTTGTGTCCATCTTCTATTAATAGATATCAGATCATTGTACGTTCAGTGGTTTAGTAATTTACAGCTTTGTTTACTAGGTAATTCCCACTGAACCATTTCTACCTTATTGCAGAAATGACACAAAGGAGACAAATCTATTACAATTTGATTTATCTTTATTTATTTTATTGCTTTTGTTGATGGGGGTAGTCCGATTGAGCCATGATAGTCCTTTGTCAGCAGAGGCCTTTTTAGTAAGTTTGCAATAAAGAAAACATAGTAGTACAATTATCATCACACTGCTTATCAAATGATCTTTCAAATACACAAAATGAGTGTATATTTATTTTAAAGCAGTCAGTGGAGCTAATGGACAGTTCTCTGGCAGAGACTGAGTTTACAGTAAGATTAAGAAAGTAAGAACTTGTAACACGTCATGAAGAGTCCAACAAGAGCTCATGTACAACAAATAGTAATGCAAACGTCACACAAAATGATGGGTTAATAAGTCTGTCAATGTATCAGTTTGTCTTGAAGAAATTGCATACTCTCAGATTTAAAGAAATTTTCTGAATGCATATCAAAAACTTATTTTGATGTATGCTTTTTTTGCGCAAGGTTTGTTGTGTGTGTTTTCATTTTTTTTATCATCATCCCCAGGCTGTAATGAATTCTAATCTCTAGTAACCTATATGCATAACTATCAATCAGATCTCTGTTCCCCCTTGTGTTGCCAGAACCTTTTGTTCATTAAAGTCACTATGATACATCATTAAGTTCTTTAGCGACTTAGGGAAGGTGATTGATATGAGGGGCTGGCAGATGCTTTCAGTAACGGATGAGAGATTATTTTGCTATCTCTACTTGTTAATTATAGAAGTAATGTAGGGCATGAAACTATACTGATCAGAAACTTTGTGCTACCATGTGCATATTTCTAAGGCATTTGTCTGCATGAGATTTAATTATGTGGCATCTGCAGTCCCCTCTCATGGCTGATAGAGAGCAATGTGGGATGCCTCACTTTCTCACAAAATAGGATAGCTATCCAATGCATCTTTCATCCCACATTTTCAGGAGAATCATTTTGTTTGGAGATAAACCAGGGTAAAAATTTGCTGATTCAATAAAAAAAAAAAAAAAAAGAGTATACAGTCAAAATTAAGTGGGGGGCTTTGCCCCCCTCCACACCCCCAACTTAAATATACTAACTCCGAGATCGCACCACGAGAAAACAGCAAAGCCTGGAGAACAGCCCAGCTAATTTTTTTCCCTGGGAAAAAAATTTGCTGATCTGTTCTGTTTTCACCTTTCAGACTTTGAAGTTCGATATATCAGCATTCGCTATTTTTAGCGTTCACTGGTGTGATATAGACCTGCTGCAAACAACCAATGAGTGTTTCTTCACAGGAAATGTTTGGGGTGTTCCAGCAGCAACTTAACCTGAGTGTGAAGATACGTGATCATTACTGCACACATTGTGACTGTACAAAAATGGTATTTATAATTAAATAAATACATGCTGGCAAAAAATGTAGCGTAAAATGGCAGCTATATTGAAAAAGAAAATAGCAAGAAAGTTACAGTGGAATGAAAACTAAATTTTTTTTTCTTTATTGTGCATGTAGAAAAGATACATTTATGCTAATAATTATAGTAGGATCTTTTGGGGGTAGACTTGAAAAAATGTTTGTGCATTATATATGTAATGTTGTATTTTAATCTGTAAGTCACTAAAGTTGGCCTGTCTCAAGGATGTAACAGTAATGGAATCATGTTGGGACACCAGTAATGAATTGAGTAGTTTTATAGTAGGTACCTGATAGATGTTTTAAAGTCAAACAATTTAATATAATATATAAAAGAGTTGTACAGTAGGAAGGGGTAATATGGACTGAGCAGCAGTGTTTTTGGTGCCAAGAGAAAATGTTCTGACCATGTAGAAAAGTTAATATGTGAGTTATATAGTTTGGTCTTAGTTCATGAAAACTGAATAAACAATGTAATCCTTTTACTCAGAAAGATAATATGTAATTAAATTGTTTCATCACTTCTATGGAATATTTTTTTTTTGTGACGATGTTTAGAAGAATAGTTTTGTTATGACATTCATGTTGCTGCCAAACAGAAGGCAATTTTATATGTCAAAATTTAATTTTAGACCACGGAATAAGCATTAGATTTCTAAAGCATGGGACCTTTCAGGTGGATAGTAGTTAGCATTCTTCTAAACTGCTACATGCTATTGAAATACGCTGAAAATCAGAGAAGGATAAGTAACTAACTTCTTGGGACACTCCTAGAAATAGTGTGAAAGTTAAACAAGGTGCTTTTCTGAGTAATACATTTTTGTTCTTTTCGCTGGGTACTGACCAGTTGGCAGTGTGAATATTTAGCCCTGTGCTGGATAAGTTACATACCAGAAATTTTTGATGTACCTTAGCAGATGCTATATATAAGTCAAAAGACATGTCTGCAATGTGTCCACTAGCTATAATTTTTATTACTTGCTATTTGCGTTTTGACTTAGATGGAGTCCCCACACCATGGCCATCATAAAGTCTGTGTTGTAAAAGCAATCCAAAAGGTATCTCTGTTCTTTAAAATTTGACTATAGATGCATCTTCTAAAACTTCAACTAGTGAACTGAAGATGAAGATTGATTTATAGTTACCCATTTTTTTTGCCTTGTATGCTTAAAAATATATATATATATAAATATATATATATATATCCATGCTTCCAAACTAAAAAAAAAAAAAAAAATAGGTGGTTTCAAAAAGCAAAAAATTACAAGGCAACTGGACCCAGTGGCCATTTACACATTGCTAACACCCACACTTAGACCTTACCTTTGTTTTCAAGGAACGACAGGCCAGTTATGTCAAGAGTGTATTTATGGATAGGCATCTAGTTATCTTACTCCTTTCTGAGGGAAAAAAATTGTTGTGTCACTTAATTTGGAGTGGAAGTTTGGGCCAGAGAAAGGGGTAAGTATTGCTTGACAAATCTCTCTATCTCTGCACTGTTTTGCTTATTTGTTGAAGCAAATTTAGATTTATAGTTGTTGTGTTAGTGGTCCCATTTCATCTGTGGTGATATAAGAGGTCTTGGACTGCTATATCCCTAATGGCATGAAAGGCAAGGCACAGTCTATGGGACTCAGACTAAAGGAGCAGTGCTTCCAGTCTTTTTGGTGTCTCTTGTCCTGTATGCCTGTGATTTTATTTCGTTAGGAACTGTGGCAGGTCCCTACTCCAGGCCAACAATCAAGGAGACTCGGTCCTCACCACTGATTCCAGTGAGGGATGGTCACTAAGATCAAAGATGGATTCACACAGTATTTTCAGATGCAGCTCCTTGCACCAAGCACAGTTTCCCTTAAGAGCACACAAGGAGCATGCTCCAGATCTGAGGCTGGACTCTCCTTCACTCTCCAGACCCACACAAAACTCCACACTGACCACTTTGGAGTTCTGTGTCCCTTTTCCCAGTAGCTGACACACCCACTTGAATATTTGAGTTTCACACACACACACACACACACACACACACACACACACACACACACACCTGTGAAAAGCTGGCACAGAGTTAATATCTGTGCCCCTTTCTGTTGAGATTTTGAGGTAATCACACTACCACCAGTCAGCTACCCCAAGTCTTTTACAAAGGGTACCCAATTATACTATGTGAAATTAATACTCATATAAATGGTAGGGTGTCACCAAAGCAGCAAAGGCTTTCAGGAGTGGTCACAGTGTCACTAAAACAAGCATAAGTACTCTTAAGATGTTAAAAGTATTCTCTAAGGGACCAGCCATAGTGAAAAGTTATAAAATATTTAATGATAAATAGTAAATAAGAAAACAGGAGAATACTGAATACAATAAACAACAGTTTCAACCACAGAGATATAAATAATAATACTGTTGGATACTTTCTGACAGATACAGAAAAAAATACCAAACTATTCCCACTAAATGCCCTGACTAAGAATTACTGTTCCCTGACTAATTACTAAAGCAAGGCAAGCTGATGTGTGCTGAGAGTTCCAAAGAAATCAAATGGTTTGAGGATGACATCACCTCTGGTCACCTGACTCTGGTACAATACACAGAGTTTTGCTAAGATCTGTGGCAGCATCTGAAAGCTATAACAGAATTTCAAATGTTCCACCCTTTCAGGGATTTTGATAAACATACACATTTGATCAGTTACAACAATACAACCTTAATACACATGCATACATTCTTTCTGTGCAACAAGATCTACTGTTGATGCAATTTTAACACAAGTAACTTTACAAATATATTTTTAACTCAAACTTCTGTACAAAACAGTGTGATAGCATAAAATTCTTTACAAAACTCCAGGTAGCTATGGTGACATATGTACACATGTACTGCCCTACTCTCCCTGGCACAGATGGCAGTACGTCATAACATCACAGGGACATCTTAGTTTTTTCTGTTTGCTTGCTATGCTTAATAAGCTACATCCAGAAAGCAGCACTGTGTTTAGTAATAGGTCTGATCAGTGCAGATTACAGAGCGATAAGAACTTCCATGGATCTAGATGAAACACCTTTTGTAATTAGTTGAAAACAAGTTTCTTTCATAACACACACAGACATGAATGTGCTCTGAATTCAGCAGGGCTTCATGATCAGGCAGTATGTTATTTTAGACCCCTGGTGTGAAGCAGAACCACCTTGATGTGGTCTGGTGCTTGATTTGATTCTCTTGTTAGATTAGGATATCAATTACCTGTATTCTGCCAAAAAAGGCACTATAGGGACAGCAAAGGCTTTGGCCAAGCATAGAAATGAGAGTTTTTAAGACATCCCTGTCAAAGCAAGAGTGACTGTCTAGCATCTCCTCCCATGCTCATACAAACTCCCCTAGAATGACACCAACTGTGCAACCAGTTGTCAAAACCAATTATACTTTCCCTGTGGTTTCACATCTATTGTGGAGAAAGAAGGATTCTGCCTAAAATTAATGTCTTACCTCCATTTGTGACATGAATTGAGATCTCTGTCATATTTCTTTGCATATTCCTGGGTTTTATGTGCCATATCATTTTGACCTACATTGACTTGTTAGGATTAAGGGTCTGTAGGGGCTTTGATATGTCGGAACGTTTGGCTCCTAAACGGCAACTCACAGTCAACCTGTCTTTGTCCTGCCTCGTGAGAGATGATTCAGTGTGTCTGATAAATGGTGTCACCAATCACTAGTGCACTTTTGGATGTAAGGATGTGTAGTTGAACTAGTTTTAGAGTTTTTAATTACCTGGTGACCCTTTACTGTGCTAGTTTTAACAGGTGTTGTAGTGTTTTAGGCTAGGATTTTTTAATGGAATTAGTATATGATAGTTTACTTCATATTTGCATGGAATGCACTGGTGTGTGTGTGTGTGTGTGTGTGTGTGTGTGTGTGTGTGTGTGTGTGTGTGTGTGTGTGTGTGTGTGTGTGTGTGTTTTCACAGGTTGTGTTTGTGAGAGGGATCTCTACAATTTGGTTAATTACTTGCATCTCATACTTGCAGATAACGGTTAGCTAAGCAGTGATTCATTGTCTATGACCAACAGGCAATTATTACATTGCCTGAGTATACCAACTGCAAAGAGGCTACATTAAAGGGATTTAATACCATTTGATTTTAAGAAAAAAAAAAGTAGTTAATAGTTCAGTGAAGATAATATATTTGTAATATCACAATAATGCACTTTGGGCTTTATTAATTGGTGGCTGTTATTTCTACTGTGAAAAGGGATAAGTAATATCACAGTAATGTGGATTGAGAATGTATTTTAACAAGGGCTCAAATTTGTAGTTTAAGAGGGGGAGAAAGTAATAAGGATAAGATGACTAAAACAGTCTCCAGTTATCTAAGATAGTACTGAGCAAAAACCAAGTACTATCTAAGGTACTGGGCATGGATCTAGTTAGTGGACCATGCAGGGAGAGATCTTCAGTCTCTTATTGGGTGTGAGAATGACTAGAGATATTTGTAGAGAATTTCACATTGGAAGAGCTTGCATCTATCTAGTACAGCATTGTGTGTCATTGCACAGAGTAGCAAAATTAGCCAGTACTTCGTACTTCCAGAATTTTCTGCCCCATAACTACAACCGCTGGTTCTTGGAAGCTAACGCTTGATCAAAAACTAGTTGGAAGACTGATAAACAGCAGCAAAGTTAAGGAAAAGCAAAGGAAAACACAATCAAATACTAGAAACACTTAATGTGCCATTTTATTCTGTTATTTTCAGCCAGCAGGATTATTTTTCTGGCCACCTTCTTATGCACTGTAACTTCATAACTCACCTCTTTTTGAGGCATGTGGTCATGGTTTTGAGCATGGACTGACTTTCTTTGAATTTTGCAAATTGCACAAGGGCTATCATTTGTAGAATTTGTGTACTAGCCCTACATATTGTGGAACACAGTGGTCAGTATCACCTATGTAAAAGTCTAAAGCATAGAATGGATAAGTTACATCTCTTTCTAATGCAGTGTAGTTGAGTGCTTATAATAGTCCACTCAATGAAGTTGTATGCAGGCTTCTCACACTTTTCCTGAAAGCTATCAATAGTCTGTCTACCATTAGAACAAAACAAGTAAAGAATAACCATACTATTTAAAGTATTACATAACCATACTAAAAGACAGATTAACATAGACAAGAAAATCTACTACAGTCACCCCTTACTAAATCAGTATTCC
The DNA here is from genome assembly GCF_019279795.1 of Protopterus annectens. NCBI lineage: Eukaryota > Metazoa > Chordata > Ceratodontiformes > Protopteridae > Protopterus > Protopterus annectens. The sequence continues at coordinate 1,020,823,646 of NC_056745.1, read as the reverse complement.
AACTCTAAAAACTTCTGGTCTTCTATTAATAATATACTCTGCCCTGGAAGAGCCACCACTTCCAATCCTGTCCAAATAACATTCCCGCAGTCTGATCTTGTCAAGTTTCATTCATTCCTCAACAGATGGGTTTGGATCTGACAGTTTGATCTGACTCTGCCGTTACACTAGCTCATGGCTTCCAACAAATTCTCAATCTGCTGGAGAGACAGGTTTGTCTCTCAGAGACTGCCCCGTCTCTGGAATAGAATCCCCATACACGTCAAACAAAATAAGTCACTGACTTTGTTCAAGTGCAACCTTGATGAGTGGATGGGTAACCACAAATTTGTCCTAGGGGTTCCACCTGTGTCCCTCATTGACAGAGGTAACAGGTGCTGATTGAGGTTTCTTTTTTGTGGATAAACTCTTGGCTAGGCTTGTAAGGGCTCCAGAGCTATTAGGCTAGTAATCTCCTATGATCCTATGATCTCCTTTTCTACGCAAAATGCACTAACCCTAATGTCCCTCAGATCTCGTTTGCCACTTTTGCATCTAGACATGGTTGCATTCAGTGTTGAGCTTTTTGATAAAGTAAGTAAAATTTTCAGCTTTGTCCTTACAAAACATTTATTTGGTTACAGCTTCTATTGCAAGAAAGTTTACTCTGTTTTTACACTAGTCTTTCAATTTTATTCACCTTTCTTCTCGATTTTACACTTGTGTAGTCTTTACTACCATTGCTGGTAGGCCTTTCCTAGCTTGTTTCTTTTCTTAATAGTTATTTTTTTAAAAAATAAAAGGTTCTCTTCTGGCTCTTTTCTCACTGGTTTCCTTCCTTTCAGTGCTTGAGTATCCACTTGTTTGTTGTTCAGATAATTTAGAATTTTTGAGTATACTTTTGATATTAGTTATATTACTTGTAGAGATGTCCGATAAGGGATTCAAGAAATGTGAAAAATGTGGGCACAAAATGCCCTTTTCAGATACTCATTCTTTGTGTCTACTTTGTAGGGTCTGAAGCTTTAGACCAAGAATGTGATATTTGTGTTGGATTCAACGCCAGGGCTTTAACAGAAAGAGAAAATAAATTAATCTTAATGGGGCTATTATCAACTCCTTTCTTTCAAGCAATTGCTGGAGTTCATTTCCCAAAGACAAAACCCATGTATCCTTCAAAAATGTCCAAATCTTCTGACTCAACTGCATCCACTTAGTCAGAGCCAAGAAAAAAAGGAGTTGAAATCAGATATGACGTCTCTTGGGATCCGATCATCTTTGGATCTGATGAAACATGTGTCTAGTCTTCTTCCTGATCCAACAAAACATACTCTGGTTCCTAAGTCTCCGGATCCTAAACCTTTGCCACATATGGTGTACTTGACCAAAGTAGATCCAGTACCATGTAGACTACCCTCCCCTTTTTTGGTGTGACACTCTGTCTCCTACTGTGGTTTCCTCTCATTCCTTCAGATGTCTCATGGATGCAGATATGGAAAGAATGATGAAGAGGTTCTTCATGGAGCAATTTCAGAAGGGAGTCTTCACAGTTCCTACCCCCTTGGGTTAGGAACACCGTCCATCTACTACTCCACTGATAACTACTCCTCCTTTGACCCAACCTGTGGTGTTAGAGTCCTCGGATATGAGTTTTTTGGGTCCTTCTCTGTCAGATCTGAAGAGAGCTTTGTCTTCAGATCTGACAGTTAATAAGAGTGCACCAGCCCCAAAATCTTTGGATCCACATGACAGTTGGAGCCGAAGCTTCCAGGTCAGATCTGAGGTGTTAAGATTGACTCTGAGGTTTTTGGAGCTATCTTTTCTCTCAGAGCTTCAACATTGGATAGCTCTACTCCAGCTTCCACCTTGGGTAGACAGTCCTTTATGAGCATCGAGAAGGGGTGGGCCAGAAACGTATTTTCTCGGCTCCATTGGCTTCCTTTTCTCTGGAAAAGTCTGCCTTCAAGATTGTGAAGTGGGTTTTCACTGCTCCAGCAGGTCAGGCAGGTCCTCATCCTTGGATCCACCCTTGACATCTTAGCTGACTTTGCACCGTGATCCTTAGCATTCTATTCCACTGGGACAGCCAGCCCAGAGCTTCCAGACAACCCAGCTGGGTATGGTCATCTCTTCTGATACTTCTCCAGATTATCCCACTGAAGAAGCCCCTAGACAGAAGATGTGCAAGAGGAGGCACCTGCACCCCCTACCCCCAGGATTCCATCACCGAGGATACTGACTTTGATGAGGGAGAAACGTCTCTCAAACCTCCACTCAATCACATCTTATTTGGAGATATCCTTATGATCTTTAAACACAAGGGCAGTTGGTCTGCCCAAAACCCAACTCCTGAAGAGTCAGTATTTCTGGAAGCTTTTGGAACTGGCTCATCTACCTCCTGGGCCACTCCACCAGCTGATGAGTTTATTGATTTGGTTTCTAACCTGGCATGAAAGGAACCTGATATTATTGAGCCAATCCCCAAGAGACCAGATAGGATTCTTGCTCCACTGGTAGGAAGAGAACATTGGAGTACTGGTTGATGCAATGGTCATGGCAGCAGCTTCAAAGAAGGAACTCACAGAACAGAGTTCCACTGTCCATCCCCCTAACAGACAATGTAGGACACTGGACAGATTTGGGAAGTGAGTGTATGCTTTAGTGACATTTGCTCTCCAATTGCTGAACTACTTGGCACATTTCACGAGACTGCAAAGGCATTTGTTAAGGAACCTTCAAATTCCCTTTCAGGGACCACTACTACAGAGGTTCAAACTTTTGTGGCCTCACAGTTGGCTACTCTAAAATTTATTGCTAATTCGTCCATGAGGCTCATCTCGTATGCTGCAGAAAGCACCTCAAGGGTTGCGAGTTCAGGCATTTCCATCAAGAAGCATGCCTGGATGTGCCTGTGTGATTTTGTGGAGCCCCTGAAGTCATCTTTAATCAGTGCTCCCTTTGGTTCTTCTTTGTTTGGCTCAACAATAAAAGACACACTCTCCAGGTGTGAGAAGGATAGAAAGACCCTATATGCAGTTGGTGTGAGTTTTTTGACCCCTCAACGGACATTTTCCAGGAATCAACAAGTAGGTTGAAAGACGTGGTTCAAGATGTCTCAGGGTCCTTTCCAGGACACACGTGGAGGTAGTTCCCCCAGAGGCAGAGGATGGAGCGATAATGGCAGAAGACGCCCCCTTGGCAGAGGAGGTCTGCAAAACTGAGGGTCTAGAGATACATTTTCTAATGGACCCTTTCAGTTCTTCTGAAGGGAGGCCCAATTGTCTTCCTGTGGCGACATTTGGGGGTCACTTATCTCTGCACCAGGAAGCCCAGCTAAACAAACCAAAAGATATTTGGGTGCAGAGGATCATTTCCAGAGGTTATATTATTCCCTTTTCCTTTCCAACCCCATTACCCGGGAAAATCCCTGAATTCCATGCAGTCAGAGAAAAGCAGCAGCACTGTAAATACAAAAGCTGCTAGAAAAAAGTAATCCAAGAGATTCTTGCAGATGAAATAGAATCCGGAACTTACTCAGGATTCTTTTTAGTGCCAAAGAAAAGAGGAGACTATAGATCAAGTTTAGATCTCAGTGTGTTGAACAAATCGGTTCGATGCACCAAGTTCTAGTCCAGAAGGTACTTAAATTTCTGGCTGGGAGACCGTCCTTACCAGTTCAGAGTACTGCCTTTTGGCCTCACCACAGCCTCAGAGTGTTCACCAAGTGTATGACAGTAGTAACAGCTGACTTGAGACTGCAGAGATTCAGGTTGTTTCCATACCCAGACAAATGGCTCATTACTGCTCCAACCAAGTATCAACTGGTAGTATCACAAGACGAAGTGTTGTGGACTTGTTCAAATCTTGTAATAACCAAAAATTACAAGAAGTCACAATTACAACCAACTCAGACACCGGAATTTATAGGAGCAATGTTCAACACAGTACCTATGGTAGCATCTCTTCCCCTTTCAAGAATATAAACAATAAGAAATCAGGTCAAGAAAATAATTTGTAGTACCAGAATTTCAGCATAGTTGATTCTGCAAACCTGGGATCAGTGTTAGTGGCAATAACCTTAGTTCCTTTAGCAAGATATCACATTAGAATTCTGCAATGGATGCTACAAACACAGTGGTCAATTCTCTCTCAACCCATGTTGACGAAAATAAGAATAACTCTGGTATATAAACGGGTTTACTATCATAAATTCGAAAATCAGAATAAAAACGTGTCTGTATTTTCGAATTTAAACATCGGAAATGAATATTTCCGTATGTCCCTAATGTCGAAAACAGCTGTGTATTGTCAAAAATGTCGCTCGCGACATTTTTGACAATACACAGCACTCCCACCCGTCCCGTAACTCCCTACCTAACTAGCCTAAACTCACAGTTATGCAGGGGGCAAGCCCCCCTGCACCCCCCTGTGGGGGGCTGCACCCCCCACCCCCCCAACTTAATATTCCAACTCTGAGATTGCACTACAGTGAGGAAAGGGATGTATTTCCCTAACCGCACTGTACCGCGATCTCCTCACATGAGCGAATGTTATAATTGCGAATGCACAGTCCATTCGCAATGATAACGTTCGCTCACATCACCTGCCGAACTATGAAGTATTCGAACATCTGTTGTTCGAATACTTCATAGCCGTGCAGTTGCATGTCGGCATTGTGATAGTAAACCATGTAAACGATATTGTTCCTTGTGAATGCAGTCACAACAACAGTTGCAAGGTCGTCCCTTCATTTTCGCTCAGCCCAAAGCCATAGTGACCATGTGGACTTCTCAGATTAGGTAAGGAAGGGGGCATTTTCTGGGGAAGACAGTCCAAGGTACTTTGTCTGCCAAAGAGGCCAACTTACATATCAGTGTTCTAGAAATGAGAGTGGTGCAAGCATACCAAAACTCTCTCCCTCTAGGAACAATTGAGATCCAGACAGACAACATGTCAGTGGTTTGGTATATCAGCAAATAAGGAGGAACCAAATCTTACCCATGTGTTGAAAAGCCCTGAGAGTGTAGCAATGGGTGATTTCTTTTAACCACTTTATAATTGCAGTGCACATTCCAGGGAAGACCAGTGTGATAGCAGACAAACTGAGCAGGTCCATTTTACTATTTCACGAGTGGTCTCTTGACAACAAAGTAGCAGACATGATTTTACATCAGTGCAGCCAGCCTTGCTACAGTCTCTTTGCATCTCAAAAGGTACAGCAACATCTTTGCCCTAACCCCCCCCCCCGAGGAAGCCACGGAGGGATACTATACTCCATGATTGGTCCCCTGGTTTTCTGTACACTTATCCCTTGACTCCTTTAATTCCCAAATTCCATCAGAATGCAGCCAGGTTGAAGAGTAAAATCATCATCATTGCACATTACTGGCCCTGACAGATTTGGTTCCCCTTCCTTTGGCCTCATATTCTGGATCCAGCACCAGACCTTCTCTCTCACCTGACAGACATGGTTCACCCAGGCATTTCAAATCTCCAATTGACTGCATCGTTTCTCCAATTTCATTAATAGCCAGGCAACCTGTTTCAGGTTTCAACTTTGTTACTTAAGAAGTTAACTTGTGACCGTTTCTGCCATTTCACACTGAGCTAATCAGAGGAAGTCGGAAAAAGGGCTCTGAGCTAACGAATCTGAAATATATAACATTAAGTATCCTGTTTTTTGCTTATTTCTGAGTTATTTATAGCACTTTTATTTTACTCACTGTGTGTGAGGTATTAAGTAGAATTTTCTACAATTGTTAAGCATCTGGTTGGGTTTGTTTGTTCTGATTTCCTGCTAGGAGTGTATCATATAACTTGTTTGCATTTAAAAGCATTCTCTAGAGTCTCCTTGATCCTTTATCTGTTTAAACATTTCTGCAGTTTTTTCTACCTAAGTAGTGTTGGTAGTGCAGCATTGTCCATACTCAGGCTTGTGTTTTGGGCCTCGTTGTTTGTTAGTAGAGGCTGTGTGTCTGAGCACATGTCCCAGGTCATCAAAGCTTAGCCAAGGCCAGTATAGCATTTCAGTGAGAGTGAATTGTTTGTGGTCATTGGGTGACTGGGGTTGCCTGGACTATGCCTTGGAATAAGCAACTCATTGGTTCTTCCAAGCTTTCTTTAAAGTTGTTTCAGGTTTCAACTTTGTTACTTAAGAAGTTAACTTGTGACTGTTTCTGCCATTTCATACTGAGCTAATTGGAGGAAGTCGGAGGAAGGGCTCTGAGCTAACGAATCTGAGATATATAACATTAAGTATCCTGTTTTTTGCTTATTTCTTAGTTATTTATAGCACTTTTATTTTGTCACTGTGTGTGAGGTATTAAGTAAAATTGTCTACAATTGTTAAGCATCTGGTTGGGTTTGTTTGTTCTGATTTCCTGCTAGGAGTGTATCATATAACTTGTTTGCATTTAAAAGCATTCTTTAGAGTCTCCTTGATCCTTTATCTGCTTAAACATTTCTGCAGTTTTTTCTACCTAAGTAGTGTTGGTAGTGTAGCATTGTCCATACTCAGGCTTGTGTTTTGGGCCTAGTTGTTTGTTAGTAGAGGCTGTGTGTGTGAGCACATGTCCCAGGTCATCATAGTTTAGCCAGGGCCAGTATAGCATTTGAGTGAGAGTGAATTGTTTGTGGTCATTGGCTGACTGGGGTTGCCTGGACTACTCCTTGCAAAAAGCACCTCATTGGTTTTTTCAAGCTTTTTTTAAAGTTGTTTCAGGTTTCAACTTTGTTACTTAAGAAGTTAACTTGTGACTGTTTCTGCCCTTTCACACTGAGCTATTCGGAGGAAGTCGGAGGATGAGCTCTGAGCTAAGGAATCTGAGATATATAACATTAAGTATTCTGTGTTTTGCTTATTTCTGAGTTATTTATAGCACTTTTATTTTACTCACTGTGTGTGAGGTATTAACTAGATTTTTCTACAATTGTTAAGCATCTGGTTGGGTTTGTTTGTTCTGATTTCCTGCTAGGACTGTATCATATAACTTGTTTGCATTTAAAAGCATGCTCTAGAGTCTCCTTGATCCTTTATCTGTTTAAACATTTATGCAGTTTTTTCTACCTAGGTAGTGTTAGTAGTGTAGCATTGTCCATTCTCAGGCTTGTGTTTTGGACCTAGTTGTTTGTTAGTAGAGGCTGTGTGTCTGAGCACATGTCCCAGGTCGTCATAGCTTAGCGAAGGCCAGTATAGCATTTCAGTGAGAGTGAATTGTTTGTGGTCATTGGCCGCCGACTGGGGTTGCCTGGACTACGCATTGGAATAAGCATCTCATTTGTTCGTTCATAATTTTTAAAGTTGTTACAGGTATCAACTTTGTTACTTAAGAAGTTAACTTGTGACTGTTTCTGCCATTTCACACTGAGCTAATCAGAGGAAGTCGGAAGAAGGGATCTGAGCTATTGAATCTGAGATATATAACATCAAGTATCCTCTTTTCTGCTTATTTCTGAGTTATTTATAGCACTTTTATTTTACTCACTGTGTGTGAGGTATTAAGCAGAATTTTCTACAATTGTTAAGCATCTGGTCGGGTTTGTTTGTTCTGATTTTTGTTTCCCACCCTCCCTCCCTCTTGGTATCCTGTTTTTATACTCGGTGGCTTTGCAGTTGCCCACCACTACTGTAAATTTGATTTGGGACACACCTCCCAGGCTTGTGTCATTACCTCATTCTGCCTATTCTAGGGAGAATTTTTGAGAAGGCCAACCCAGTTAGCTTCTGCTCCTCATTTCCCCTTTCCACTTTACCAAAAAAAAAAATTCTGAGCTTGTTTCCTGCCTTTCCTATAAGTTGTCTAGTCCAGATACATATTTGCTGTATCCATGACTGTAAGCTTTTGAGCCCCAAAGCTTTTCTTTGTTGGAGGGAAGCTTTCTAGCTTAATTTTGTTTCTTAGAACTAGCCATATTTCTAGTTTCAGCACTCAAATCTGTTTCTTTGAGCTCAGCACATGTTCAGAACTCAATGTAATCACTAAATAAGCTACAAATTACTACAGCACTCAACTTTCCTCACTTGTCTGGAGGAAAACAGTTTTTAGTACTTAATAAATAAGCACCTATCCAGGCATGTCTAAGGGTCAGCTCCCGGTGTTTTCTCCTGTCTACTTGATGAATCTGGGCATCTTGGGGCAATGCAGCAATTGCCTCATGTACACAGACAACCCTCTCCTCCTACTACCCAACACTACAACCTGTGAGAGATGCACTTATATAACCAAACTGGAAGCAAAGCTCTCTTCACCCAAGACTGGGCTAGACAGTGAAGAGGAGAAGGTAAACACTTGCACCACACCACACTCATCACATAGTCCCTCAAATCCTACACCACCAAAACACACACATAGAAACACAAAACACACACCTACATTCATGGAGGCTCTCAAAAAAATCTACCCAAGCAACAGGGACCTCCAAAGCAGAAATGCAAGCATCCTCCACCCCCCAGTACAACCCAAATGACACATAGCCCACAAACTCAATGTGCCACTCAACCACAGCCCATAAGGCATAACAATGTACCTAACACTCTAGTCATAGGTGAGACTATAGTCAGGCACACTGATGTTCCACTCACCAGGCTAAACAAGGAGAAAGTCACTGTCAGCTGCCTGTCAGGTGCCAGGATCTGCCACATAACGCATGCACTCAGGTCACTCCACAGCAAGTACAAATATGACTCTGTCATTGTCCATGTTGTTGTGAATGACCAGAGACGTACTTCCCTGGACTACATGAAAAGAGACATGGAAGAGCTTTCTGATCTTGTAGCCCAGGCAGGTATGACCCTATTCCTGAGTAGCATCCTGCCATCACCCAGAATGATACCACAGTACAAGGACAAAATGATTGACTTCAACAATTGGCTAAGCTTCTGGTGTCATTCTAAGGGGATCCAATATCTGTCTGCCTGGGATGACATGATCGACAAACCATGATGCTTTTGCCAGAGATGGCCTGCACCTGTCACCCCTGGGATTCCGGATACTGGCTAAGGCCCTTGCCACCCCTATAGTGCCTTTTTTAGGCAAGATTCAAATGACAAATTCACCACCGTAACAGGTACAAGCAAGCAAAATCTGAGGGTAATGCTACTCAGTGCTAGAAGTCTAAACCTCAAAATGCACTCACTCGAGACACTCCTTAAAATGGAGAACATTGACATTTGTGCAGTGACAGAGACCTGGTTCAAGGCTCCAGAGAGCACCCCTGCATTACCAGGCTATAATTCATACTGCATCTTTCGGCCACCTAACTTGGACAGAAGCACTAAAGGCGGAGGCGTGTCCATATTCATTAAGGATATCCACACCTCCAGGCTAGTTGCTCAGCATAATGCATCTGAGATTATCCAAGTGCAACTAATTCTGTGCAAGACTGCAATGCAAATTGTAGCTTGCTACAGATCCCCCCACCATGCCCCAGGATTCCCACTCCTCATTTCTTGATATACTGGAAAATATTAGGGTACAACCTAACACCCTAATAATGGGCAATTTCAACTACCCCACCATTAACTGTGAAAACTACTCATGTACCAACTCTTGTGCTCAACGTTTTCTGGAATTCATAAATACCAATGCCTTGGATCAACTTATCCACACCCCCACCAGGGGCAGCAATATCCTAGACCTGGTCATTACCAACTTGGGTAACCAGTGTTCCACACCAGAGATCAATTCCTCGTTGGTCAGTTCCAACCACAAGCAAATCGCCCTAGACATCCACATCCCAGCCCCACCCCCCATTAGGGAAACCACTGTAAAAAATTTCTCCAAAGACAACTTCATGCTTCTTAAGACAGAAGTGGCAAACTTCACGACACCCATGCTGACAGACAATAGAGATATGACTGCTGAATCCTATACAATTACACATTATAAGCACTTACACGAGTGCATGGATTGTGCATTCCCTAACAGAACCAAGATGCTATCCTCCAAAAAAAGGAAGCCAATCTAGTGGTCCCCTGCTATAAACAAACTCTACAACAGATGAAAGAAATTGTTGCAAAAAAGAGAATCCCATGATTGGAGGAACACCGTGGTCAGCCTCAGTAAGAAGCTGAGATCCCTCATAAAATCCTCCAAAGCTAGTTATGAAAACAAAATCACCACCGATTCTAAAGACAATCACAAAGCATTCTATAGCTGTGTCAACTCTCAGATCCGCTCTGAGTTACAGCACAATGTCACTAAATATACAGAACCAACTGATATTGCCAACATCCTGGCAGATAGGTTCAGTGCTAACTTTACCCCTCTCTCATCCCCTAAAGGGCCCATCTTTGTACCAGAAGAATGCAAAGTACCTGTAGTCACGGCTGCACAGGTAAAAAAAACACTCTCCAAAGCCAAGAACACAGCATCCATGGGACCTGACAACATCCCAGGCTGTGTTCTACATGAACTACAGAACGAACTGGCACCCCACCTAAGTACCATGTTCAATCATAACCTCACCTCAGGCTTTGTGCCCACTGAATGGCGCACAACAACTGTTATCCCACTCCACAAAGTGGGAGCCACCACGGACCCTGGGAACTACCGCCCCATTAGCCTGATGAGCCTGGTCTGCAAGGGTTTGGAGCGCATCATCATGGAACTTATAAATAATGACATTGGTAATCTCCAAACTTTGGACCCTACCGAGTTCAGGTTTGTAAAAGGCAGATCATGTCTCCTAAACCTGATATACTTCTTTGAAGTGGTCACCAAAGCTGTAGATGAGGGTAAGGTGGTACACACAGCCTATCTAGATCTTGCCAAGGCTTTTGACACCATCCCCCACTCTGGAATTATAGACAAACTCACTAAACCAGGTATAAATCCCTATGTTACAAGATGGGTTGCCAATTGGCTCACTGACCGAACCCACACTGTGAAAGTAGCAGACTGTAAATCCAACTACAGACCAGTGACAAGTGGAGTACCACAGGGTTCAGTCCTAGGTCCTCTCCTGTTTGGTATCTACTTCTCTGAAGTACAGGCTAACACAGAAGGTCTTTGACTAACAAAGTTCACAGATGACTGCAAACTAGGAGCCATAATCAAATCTCCTAACTATGTGGACATCTTACAAAAGGGCCTCACTGAGACAGATGCCTGGTGTCAAATCCATGGCCTCAAGCTCAATGCCAAAAATTGCATTGTCATCCCTTTTGGTAAAAACTCTGTACCCATGAACTACCACATAGGCTGTAGTCTACTTAACACCGAAAGTGTGATAAGAGACCATGGGACACAGGTGGACAGTAGTCTCTCCTTTGATAATCACATTGCCACAGTGGTCAGGAAATCCTTCTACGTGGCACACCTCATCACAACAGGTTTCTCATCCAGGAAAAAATAGATCATTGTTCCCCTTTACTCATCACTCGTTAGACCCATTATAGAGTACAACGCCCCTTTTGGTATGTACCTCACAAGACCTCTACAACAACTGGAAAGGCCACAGAAATACCTCACAAAGAGGATTACTGGCCTCAAACAGATGCCGTACACAGACCAGCTCAAAAAACTCCAGCTTTACTCTGTCGCATATCACCTTCTCAGAGGCGATCTCTGCCTAACATACAAAGCTATGTCAAACCCAGAGCTGTTGGACATGCTCCACGTAAAGAAATCCCAGTCCCTCCGAGCTACATGCTCTAGGGACCGAAACCTTGTCCCCACAATAAACAGAACATGCTGGAGGGATAGATTGCTGTCTCAGAGACTTCCCATACTCTGGAACAAACTACCTATCTGTATCAAACAAAGCTCCTCATTAGCACTCTTCAAGAAAAATCTCGATGATTGGATGGGAGATAGGAAATTCACCCCAGGGATCACTTCTGTAACTCTGCTTGACAGGGGCTCAGGAAAATAATTTTCTTGGGTGGCAAAAGCCAGGGTACCGTTTGGCTAGGCTTATACAGGCCCTAGGGCCAATAGCCTAGTACCTACCTATGAACCTACGCTTTTGTCACCTGTCCATTCTGTACTATTTTCCCATAAACCCTCCACAAAGGAACTCTACAGAAGTATGTGGAGAAGATTTGTTTATTGGGCAGAACAGAATCAAGTAGACCCCTTCTCAGCCCAGATTCATTCTGTTCTTGAATTTTTATCAAGATTACTTAATGGGGAGCTAGTTCATCGACTATTAAAGTATAACTGCCATCTCTAACTTTCTTGTGGGTTTTCAGAATTCATCTCCTGCTTCCTCTAAACTGTACAAAACATTTTTGAAACGTAGTAAAAAAACACAAACCACCACGATTCTCCAAGTTTCAGGATCACCTGAAATAAGCAAGCAAACAATTCCAAGATGGTGATAGACAGCTTGAACTGATCAATAGTGACAGAATAAGAAATGATGACATCACGCCTCTCATTCAGAATGATGTTGAAGGGGCAGAGTTACAGAAGGAACTTGGTGCCAGAAGGAAGACACTGCAAGTAACAGCACAGGTTCATAGAGCTCAAGATAACACAGAATTTGACTTTAATTTGAGCAATTCATGTTCTGTGCCCTCTCATTTTTTACAACAGCAGTTAAATTTTTCCCTTCCTGTCAAGGACTCTACAAAAGTAGAGACAAAACAAAGTTCCAGAAGCAAGAACCGCTTCAAGAGGAAAACAGAAATCGAAGGAACAGGAACACCCACATTGAAGAAAGCATGTGGCTTGAACAAGAATCTTTAATTTTGAACTTGCCTTCATATGTTTTAACTGACTCTGGAATGTTGTTGTTGAATAGAGGTTTATCATTTATTCCAATGCAGAACACAGATCTTATTGAGGTAATTTTAGACTTAAAGATATTCACACTAAATTTAATGTTTAAACTGTTATTTAAAGGAAATAGTGGTAAACTTAATAGTGAGATGTGTTTTAAGAAACCAATCACGTATGTGCCTCTGCTTAATCCAATATTAAATGCATTTGAGAAATTATGTATAGAATATTTTTACAAAATTGATGCTGGGCAGAAGAATAAGAAGCATAATTTGTCGAAAGCTGAACACTTAGCACTGAAAGAACTTGAAAATAATGTTAACATCTTTGAGAGACCTGTTGATAAAGGAGGCCAATTGTAATTTTCGACAGTGTTGACACACAGCAGATATGTTAAATTTGTTGGCTGATCAAACGTTTTATGAGAAGATTAATGAGACGTGTAGAGAACATGATTCAGAGTGTTTATGATGTGTTAAACAGGCTGTTTAAATCTGGTCTCTCAGATAAAAGTTTGCATGATTCTTTTTTTGTTGCACATACCCTTATTCCTGTCATCAATGGCCTTTCTAAGCTGCATAAAGACCCCGTTCACCCTCTCTTTAGACCCATAGTCGCAGGTCAATGCTGGTGCACTGAACCAATATCTATTTTTCGTGAAAAACAGCTGAGACCTATTCTTAACACTATTCCACATGTGTTGAGAGATACTAAGCAGTTTTTAGAAGACTTATATGATTATACTTGCAGCTCACAAAGCTCATTTTTGCTAGTTACAATGGATGTATCTTCTCTCTTTACTGTAATTCATAATGAGATGGGTATAATTTGTGTTAAAAAGTTTTTGAATGCCTTTTCTGATTTTGATGAAACTAAAATCAAATTAATTTTAGTGTTATCACAGTAAGACGCTGTCCGGTTCGATTCTCAGCTAGCGCGTCTTCTGCGTGGAGACATGCGTGAATGGGCGTACCTTCGTTGAAGGTTGTGCGTCAGGGCTGGTAACTCGGCACGTAAAAATCAACTGCCAATCATTAGCGGACCGGAGTTCTGCTGTGGCGACCCCTAACCGGGAAAAGCCGAAAGACACAAACAAATTAGACATGGCATTAGTAAATAATGTGTTTTTATTTGACAACAAATTTTATTGGCAGAAGCATGGCATAGCAATGGGCACATCTTGTGCCATTAGCTATGCCACTGCTGTCATGGTGACCTGAGAATAGGAATTTGTGATCAATGGTACATATAAGGAGTTTATTTCATTTTATCGCACATTTGTGGATGATTTATTTATTTTGTGGAGTGGGTCCACTGAACAGTTCCATCATGACTTTATGGAGTATATTAATAGTAGTACAACATATTTACAGTTTTTTCTGAAACATCTAGTACAAGTATACATTTTCTAGATGTGAACATAGGAAAGAATGGTGATGGTATTTATACAAATGCTTTCAGAAAACCATGCTGTCTTAACCACCTCCTTCATAGAGGAAGTATGCACCCACCACACATTTTTAAGAATGTAATCCACTTCAGGCGTTTAGGATGTCCATGTTAAGTGCACTTGAAAGTGATTACCAACATCACACTAATAATTTGAGAAAAGCATTCACAAAGATAGACTATCAGAACAAAGAAATTGCTGAAAATATTGGAGCTGTAAGGAAAATGAGAGATACTAGTGCAAAACCCTATTTTTCCAACCAAATAGCTAAGTTAAATGAGGCAGCAGTGCCACAGGATTCTGGTAAGGATATGAAGTTGAGAATAGCCATGTTTTATGCAAGTGATAATGTTAAGTATCAGAGAGTTATTGAGAGACACAGGAATATTCTAATGATTGATGAAAGTCTTATGGGAATTTTAGATACCAAACCAAGGTTTATATATAAAAAGATGACATTCCTTAAAAACCGTCTTTGCTACCCTAAAACTCATAGAATTGAGAGAGAAAATAAGAGAACATTTCCTTGTGGCAAATGTGTTGCTTGCAAGTATGTTAATACTACCAATGTGTTTTTACATCCTGATCAAAAGAAAGAATATACATTTAATATATATGCAACCTGTAGTTTAGAGCACACGATTTATTTAGCTTCTTGCAGAGTGTGCTAAATTTTATGCTGGGAAAATAAAGCCCTGCGGGATCGCATAAAAGAACATGTTTATCATATTAGTAAAGGCAGCCAAAATAGCGCCCTTTCTAAACATATCTTGGAGACAGATTTGACACACACATTTTTATTCATAGCTATTGGTAGAGTGTTTGTATGCGCCAGATGTGGTGATATCAGAAATACTATTGAACAACTGGAAGCCAAATGGATAATCATGCTCAGACATGACTATGGGCATGGATTGAATGACAAGGTGCCCATTAAACCTAAACTAAAGAGTAGGCGCCTACGCAGATGAAGCAGCAGTACTTAGTATAGAGTATTTGTGTAGCTACTGTTTTAAAAGGAGTTTATACTCATATTTGACATTGTTTTTATTCATTTTATATGTTTTTAAGTTAGTAAGCATAATGCTATGCATTGTTAGGACTGTGTCTCTTTTAGAGTTAAGTGAAATGCATCATATGATTTGTTTATTAGAGTATTTAATGCAGTCTTTTTTATTCTTGTTTGTATCTGATGAAGCAGTAGGGAAACATACTCACAAGCAAGGAGAGTGTGTTGAGGAGATGGAAAGAGTACTTTGAGGGGTTGATGAATGAAGAGAATGAGAGGGAGATAAGGTTGGATGATGTAGGGATAGTGAATCATGAAGTACAATGGATTAACAAGGAGGAAGTAAGGATAGCTATGAAGAGAATGAAGAATGGAAAGGCTTTTGGCCCAGATGACATACCTGTGGAAGCTTGGAGGTGTTTAGGTGAATTGGCAGTGGAGTTTTTAACCAGATTGTTTAATGAAATCTTGGAAAGTGAGAGGATGCCTGAGGAATGTAGAAAAGGTGTTTAGGTACTGATTTTTAAGAATAAGGGTGATATGCAGAGCTGTAGTAACTACAGAGGGATTAAACTGATCAGTCACAGCATGAAGTTATGGGAAAGAGTAGTGGAAGCTAGGTTAAGAAGGGACGTGATGATTAGTGATCAGCAGTATGGTTTCATGCCGGGAAAGAGCACTACAGATGCGATGTTTGCTCTGAAAGTGCTGATGGAGAAGTACAGAGAATGTCAGAAGGAGTTGCATTGTGTTTTTGTAGATTTAGAGAAAGCATATGACAGGGTGCCTAGAGAGGAGTTGTGGTATTGTATGAGGACGTCAGGTGTGTCAGAGAAGTATGTAAGAGTGGTACAGGATATGTACGAGGGTAGTGTGACAGCGGTGAGGTCTGCGGTGGGAGTGATGGATGCGTTTAAGGTGGAGGTGGGGTTACATCAAGGATCAGCTCTGAGCCCTTTCTTATTTGCAATGGTGATGGACAGGTTGACAGATGAGATCAGACAGGAGTCCTCGTGGACTATGATTTTTGCAGATAACATTGTGATCTGTAGTGAGAGTAGGGAACAGGTGAAGGAGACCCTGGAGAGATGGAGATATCCTCTAGAGAGAAGAGGAATGAAGGTTAGCAGGACTAAGACAGAATATATGTGTGTGAATGAGAGGGAGGATAGAGGAATGGTGAGGATGCAAGGAATAGGGGTGGCGAAGGTGGATGAGTTTAAATACTTGGGGTCACTAGTTCAGAGTAACGGTGAGTGTGGAATAGAGGTGAAGAAGAGAGTACAGGCAGGATGGGGTGGGTGGAGAAGAGTGTCAGGAGTGATTTGTGACAGACGAGTACCTGTAAGAGTGAAAGGGAAGGTCTACAAGAGGGTAGTGAGACCAGCAATGTTATATGGGTTGGAGACAGTGGCGTTGACAAAAAGGCAGGAGTTTGAGCTGGATGTGGCAGAATTAAAGATGTTAAGATTTGCACTGGGTGTGACGAGGGTGGACAGGATTAGGAATACGTATATTAGAGGGTCAGCCCAGGTTGGAAGGTTTGGAGACAAAGCCAGAGAGGCAAGATTATGTTGGTTTGGACATGTGCTGTGGAGGGATGCTGAGTATATTGGGAAAAAGAGTCTAAGGATGAAGCTACCAGGTAACAGGAAAAGAGGAAGGCCTATGATAAGGTTTATGGATGTGGTGAGAGAGGACATGCAGGTGGTTGGTGTGACAGAACAAGATGCAGAGGACAGGAAGAAATGGAAACAGGTGATCTGCTGTGGTGACCCCTAACGGGAGCAGCCGAAAGAAGATGATGATGATCTGATGAAGCAGTACAACCTGCTCAAGTGCTCATACCTTTATGAATAAAGAGATTTGAAGAACTGGAGCAGTCTGCTGTTTTTGGGTTCACTTGTGTACTTGGAATTTTTTTCAAAGGTACCTTACTTCTTAGACCTCCTTATAAAGATCCTATACCACCATGGGATTTAAATTTAGTACTGCAGACATTAACACATTCTCCCTTTGAACCAGCAGCTAAATGTGATTTCAAAATTTTGACCTGGAAAACTGTCTTTTAATTGCAGTTACATCTGCTATAAGAATTTAAGGACTTCAAGAATTATCTTCCAAGCTCCCATACTTGATTTTCCACAAGGATAGGGTCACCTTATGTACCAGTACTTCCTTCCTACCTAAGGTAGTGTCAGAATGCAACATTAAGCAAGCCATTAACCTGCCTGTATTCTTTCAGAATTTTATGAATAAAGGAGAATATATGCTACACTTAGTAGATGTTCACAGACAATTACATTTCTGTCTGCAAAGAACAAAAGAAATTAGAAAGACAGGCCACTTATTTGTTTCATTTGCACATAAATTGGGTGAATAGGTTACAAAGGTAACTATAGCCAGACAGTTGATGTATTGCATTTCATTTGTCTACAACAGATTGAATCGTCCCTTACCAAAACCATTAAAGGCTCATTCAAACAGATGAATGGCTACTTCCACTGTATTCCAGTTTACAGCATCCATGGACGACATATGTGCGGCTGCAACTTGGTCAAATCCTCATACCTTTATCACTCATTACAAATTAGATCTGATCTTGAGGTGAAGAGCGGCCTTTGGGTCAACCATACTCAGGAATATCCTTTCTTAGAGTCCACCCAGGAATTCAGGTAGGTCTGTTGAGGAATGAATGAAAATTGACAACATCAGATAAAGAAGTTATGTACTTACCATAATGTTCCATCTGTGTTGTTCATGTTCATTCTTCCTCAACTCCCCACCCTCCATCTCATTCCATTTCTCACAAATGGCTTCCGAAAAAATTAGACTATTAGGGACACCACATGTCCCTTGTGTTGAACTTCAGTTATGGCAATTCTTTTGTAGTCTCTCTCTCAAGCTGTGAATAGGATCTGAGGGAACTTTAGGGTTAGTGCATTATGGGTAGGAAAGGAGCTCGAGAATTTGTTGGAGGCCACAAGCTAGTATAATGGCAGAGTTGGATATGACTGTCAGATCCGAACCCATTCATTGAGGAAGAATGAAAATGGACAACATAGATGGAATATTATGGTAAGTACATAATGTCTTTTTGTATGGAAAGCATTAAAGCACTTACTAAAGACTCTCCACCTTAGAATAATAACATATGCTTTCTCCTCAGACAGCAAACAAGCCCTGTTACAGCTTAAAACCCATCTAGACCTCCTACATCAAATTGCTATTCCTTAAACTGAAACCCTGTTCTCCTTTAGCAGATAATCTCCCAGCAGAATATCTCAAGCTAGCTGCCTGTTCCATAGCCTATCCAGTTTCTGTCATAATTAATAGATCTATCAAGGAATCATCTATTCCTTCTCATGGAAAAATTGTTCATCTTTCCCCTTCATAAAGGAGGAACCTCATCTGATATAACCAATTTCAGACCTATTGCAATATTAAACACTTCATCAAAACATCTGGAGAAGTGCACTCACAAACAAGTACTTAAACTCATCCTTAAGGAAAAGCTCTTTACCCCTACACATCATGGTTTAGACCCACCCATAGAACTGCCATGGCCTTATTAACCTTCACAGGTACGATTAACAAAGCCAGTGACAAATGCAAACTCATTTCCTCTGTATTTCTTGATCTTTCTAAAGCTTTCAGTATAGTCTGTCACCAAAAGCTCCTCTGTCAATTCTCTTCCCTTCCCTAGGGCTATCACAAGCCAGAATATTATGGTTTACCAGCTACTTATCCATTAGATACCAAGCTGTTAAATGGCTTTCAACCTTTTCTTCCTTCTATCCTGTTAATACTGGTATGCCACAAGGTCCCATTCTTGGCCCTGTACTATTCAATATATTCACTAATAATCTGCATAAACCCTCTCAGCAGGCTTCCCTCATACACTACGCTGATGATTCTACCCTGATATGCACTTCATATAACCTCATACATCTTCAGAGAATTACTCAAGAAGCCTTTAACTCTGTTGAAAGTTGGCTACAGGATAATCACCTGCTAGTGCATCCAAAAACTAAATTACTTCTCTTTTTTCCAAAATCCTATTTCCGTAAAAAAAAAACTTTAAAATTTCTTTCTTAAGTAATACCATGATTGAAGTATCCTCACATGTAAAACTACTTGGCATGACAATCAAAGAAAATCTTAAATTTGATTTAAAATAGCCACAATATCATCAAGAAAACCCATCAAAAACTAAGTACCCTCCATAGAGGAAAGAAATCCCTTACAAACTCTGCCAAGGTAATTCTACATACCACTTCTCTTGCACTCTCTCCTGTATGGAGCTCCTATCATGACCAACTTACAGACACTTCTAAACTTGAACAGTGCTGCAGCAAAGTTGCCAGATTTGCTTGCAAAAAAACCTTACCAGACCCACCAGTGTCTAGCACTAACAACATTTGACTAGTTTGAACTTCCTCACCACCTATGTTATACCTAGCTCATCTTAGCCCACAAAATCATCTGTACCCCATTTGCCTTCACAACAATTTGTCCCATAATCCAATTCTATCTACCAAGCCATTTCCTTCTGGCAAATGATAAACTGTTTACAATACATAAACCATAAATGGCTGCTGAGGCCAGTCTCTATTCCAATAATGTAGCTAGAATTTGAAGTAAAATCAAACAGGTCTTTCTCACCATCATCTTTTCAAACCATTACTAAAACTCTTCCTGCCTGCCTCATGGCTTTGTGTGTGCTCCTTATCAGGGATATAGCTTTCTCCTAACATCCTTCATCACCTTTCAAGACATCCCTTTAAATCAGTAAATCACTTAACCTCCATATTCCCTTACAATACTTCACTTTATTGTAGTACTTAAACTACTGTACCTACTTCTAATTAGCACAACCAAATTACCATTTCATCACTACTTCTCTATTAGCACTTAAGCATACTTATTCCCTCTAATACCACACTCAACTGTATTTCTTAAATTACTCCTACCTATCTTGTACACCACTCTTCTATCTGTAAATTAGCAATACAATGCTTGTATATTATTGTTTGTGAATATCAATACAAATATTACTGTGCACTATAATGCCATGCATCTACAGAAACTACCTTATAAAATTTGTTGTTGTAAATATTGATTGCATTAATGTTAACTTGGAGCTTTTCTCCCCAGGTCTTCGCTGAAAAAGGGTACCTATGCCACTTGGTCTTTCCTGGTAAAAAAGTAAATAAATAAATAACTTTCTTATTGAAAAGAGTAGCAGTCATGATAGCAATGTCACGTTATCTTAACTGCATGACCAAGCTTTACCAGACATTAATTAGGGCAGTTATTTACAAGTATAATTAAACACAATTACCCATAAAAATAGTGAAATTCGAGGAACTAGGCAGTTTCTTATTTTAATATTATACATCAAAGTAAAAAATATGTTAATAATTCTGTTTCAGACCTAATTTGTGTCCATAATCACAGTTATGGGATCCAAGTGAGCTGTTATTGGGACCAGAGGCAACACATCACAGACAACATGCATGGGCTTTTACTTAAGGCTGAGATAAAGAGGGGTGTTTTGCGTGGAGTAGAATGGTGAATGAATTTATAGAGTAGCGCGAGAGAGGCATATTTGGGGGAAAGCTTGACTATAAAAGTCACTGACAAACATGGAGAACATGGATTTAATTAGCAGCTGGTAAGTGTACACATTGGATTCTTAGGATATTAATTTAACCCAGGCAAAGATTAAAGCTTGTTAGATTACTTTTCGGATAAGTAGTAGGCATGGCCTTACTTGGTTTACAAATCTATGCATTTTATTTGATATTTACAGAGACTGGTAACAGTCATCTGTACCTGTGTTCTGTGTGGGCAGATACCATTTGTAATGATTCACATTCTTTTTTTGTGTCTTCAGCAAATGGCCTTGCAGAGAGTCTGATACATGGAACATCCAGTCTTTATCACTTGTTTGTTTACTCACTTAATGTTTGGTAACTGTGTAGAGGAACTTATCCAGAGACTCTTTTCATTCTCAACCCACACTTAGGGGCATTAAACAGTGCAAATATCTTAAGTTTATACGATAGATTGTTAGGTTGACATAACTGCAAAACATTAAAAAGTTCAAATATGATTATTATTCATCTTTTATAAAATAGAATATTGTAAAGTTATTATACATTTCAAATAAAGTAGCAGTTTTATGTTAGGTTTTAGCAGTTTACATGGGCTGTACTACAGTTTGGCTATAAGAAATTGCTTCATAAAGGTTTAAAATTCAACTTTTTTGGAAAAAAAAAACCTCAAATGGAAGTGACTAGAAAAAAATAGAAATTGCAGAGATAGGTCTAGAGATGAAGAAGAGAACACAGGAGTGAGGATAATTAAATGGCAAAGGAAACAGTTGAGAGGCTGTAATCATTTTTAGAATTTTACACCTTTTAAAACGTTTATCTATTATCCCTAAAGCATTGACAAGCAACATCCATGAAGAAGTGCTGAGAAAGTGAAACTTGGTAAGAGTGGCTTGATCCTTTGCTTCAGCAGGTAGTTTGCTCTAGAGAGCTGGGCCTGCTTGTGAGAAGAGTTTTTCACCAGTGATAGTTTTAAATGTGGGAAAGTTGAATGATATTAAGTTTTCCTGGGAACTGTTTAGGGAGAATGAATGTTCCCTGATTGGGAGTTTTCCTTTCAGATGGGGACAATAGCTGTCAAGTAAAATGTTATATAGCAAGGTGTACAGGAGATAAGCGGCCTTTTGAGTTATTGGTGTACACTAGTGTCAGCAGGTAGGGCAAATCTAGCAATTATACTCTGAATGACTTGAAATTTTTGAGTATTATAAACAGAGTGTAAAGAGATCAACTTTTTTAATGCTGAAATCAAATTAACATACTTAGGTTGTGACATACCTCTCTACTGTCACTAATTTGTAAGAATGCCCCTAATTTTGGTTTTGATGTTTGTTCATTTCCTCCTAAAATTGGACATTTTTGAGAAGTTCTAAGCTAATAGTTACTGGTGTTTAAGAAGTGTCTCTGGTGTGGGCCCTTTTCTCTAATTTATTAATTATTTGCCCCCCTAAATGCTGATTCTTCTTTCCTCATGTCTGTGGAGTAGGAGGAAACTGGAAGCCCAGGTGATAAACCATATGAATGTAGGGGGTACAAATAGGTGCAAAGGGTGGGAGGTTGGCGTAATGGTTAAGGTGCTTACCTTTGAAACACAAGGTGCAGGGTTTGATTCTGTCATGGGGTAATTGGCTAGGCTTAAAATGGCCCGCAAGGGAAGTTAGCCTAGTACTAACCTATGAACCTATAATCCTAGAGTTAAAAGGTTCTTGTAGTATAACATTTATGGCTAGAACTTTAATGTGAAGATTGCAAGGTTTTAAACAATCTCATGTACTTGTTATATGTTTGTGCTATCAACTCATTTTCTAGAGTGTGTTTATTCTGTTTTTCAGGTTGTTAGCAAATGTTTCAATCATTCATACATTTTCAGTACATAATTTATTGATTTCTTTGTTGCTGGAATCTTATACCTGAAGGAACCACTCGTAGATGGGAGATAGTCCACTACAAGATGAGCGCACACTATAAATACCAGGGAATAATATCACCCTTGCTGATTCTTCTTTCCTCATGTCTGTGGAGTAGGAGGAAACTGGAAGCCCAGGTGATAAACCATATGAATGTAGGGGGTACATGCCTTTGCAATACAGAAGGAATCCCAGACAAGAGCTAAACTTGGGAGTCAAGTCCTATGAGGCAGACAATATTATAAATACTGCACCACGCCGACATATATTCATTCATTGTTTGTTAACAGGGTGGGTGGGCTAGTCATTGGACCCTTTTCAACCTGGGTGACTTGGGTGTAGAAGACACAAAAGTACAAGCAAAACAATTCAAATGCAATATTTCAAAGATTACACAAGTGCACAAAATTTAGTCACACAACTTTTGCAGGCTAAAATCTTTTGTTGTCCAAAAATCTAATTCCATTTAAAATACCAAAGATTTATGTAAGGGCAGTAATAACTGTACAGAAAAGCTTCTGCAGGAGAGAAACTGCAAAAAAGAAAGAGAAGTCTTGATGAGGAGAAAGTAGAAAATTATGAAAGTATTCGATACGGAAGGAAGAAGGGTTAGTGATCAGTGGAAGTGGTACAATCATTAACCGACTGGAAAAGGTGTTAGTACAGTACTACAGGAAGACAAATTAGACGTTACATTTGTATATGTACAGTAGAGGAGAGCCCTCTGTTATGTGACGATAATATTTAAGAGTTATTGTTTCTGTGTGATGCAAGAACAAGATTGAGGAGATGAGAGGTATAGATTATCTTTTTTTTCTGTAAAGCAGGGAGCACTTACAGTATGTGTCTTTTAGGTGTACTCTGTTATTTTCTTGCTTCGAAACTACAGCAACAGTACTTTATTCCCTCATTTCTTCATATTCCCTTGTAATAAACAAGGAAGTCACTTATCACAATAACTTGTGTTGTATTGCAACAAGCAGAACCTTTTTTAGTACTGTTAAAGTTAATGCAAATTGCATGTGTACAGCTGAAAAAAAGCTATTGAAAGTCTGAATATCTCTTCCTTAGGAACAAGAAAATAGCATCCGACAGTTCTTTGTTATTGTGTGATTAACAGGAGAATCTGAATGTTGGTAAGCATACAGACGATGACTAGATGCCACTACATATGGCGGCAGTTATACATTATATCCAGTGTCTTCCTAGGGCAGACCTCTCCTGGCCTCAAGTTGTCTCCCAAGGTGATGTAAGATCATGAAGACAGGCTAGTGGATTTATATGTGGGGAGGAAAGCAGAAATTACATGCAGACATCACACATTTCAGGCTACCTGTGTAAATAAAAAGTCTGTTTTTATATAGTGATTTCTCAAAACTGTACTTAAAGAACTTATCAGTTTAGCATTCATTTGATCAATTTAACCCTGCCAGAGATGTTTGTTAATAGAGTGCCAATAGCAGCCAGAGTCAGTCTGAAATAATTGCATGGAGGACAATGATGAATTGGAAAACTAGAACACATTCCTCAGCTGGTGAATGTGCATTGTGTTCCCATATACTACATTTAGCCTAAATAAGGCGGGGACTTTTTGGGATTAAATGCGAAAGTAGTTTCAGGGTCATGAGCAACCAAAGCCTTTCTCCAATGACATAATTACATATACATTTTTCTAATGACATTAAGAACTCATGGATAGAAAGGTACAGTCTTATACTCCCATGTTAGATATACATACTATATGTTCATTGCAATGTAAAATCTGTGTGTCTGTGTGTGCAGCCCTAGCAGTCTTCCAGAAACAGGTGTCAAATTGATGTGTTTGTGGTGTTAAAATTATATTAATTTTGTAGCTAATATTCATGTGGGTGCTTTAAACAAATCATGCATGTTTTATAGTGTTGGGTTGCATTTATAAGGTCTAGGTTGCTTTTTGTGTAATGTATTAAATTATGTAGCAAAGATTCTTGCTTTAAATTAATACTTTAATTTGTTAAATAGAACTTATTATTTTCTTGTTTAATGCCCTTCGGTAGTAAAAAGAGGAATAAAAGTTATTTATTTTATTATTTATTTCAGTTTAATAACCGGGAAAATCCACTGGGCCATAAAGAGCCCATTTTCAGTGGAGGCCCAGGGAGAAAAGCTCCAATGAACAGTTACAGAGAAATCGAAAATACAAATACAAAATTGACAGTGTACAACAAGATAATGTGACAACATACAATAATGTGCTAACACAATTAATTCACAGAGAAATACAGCATAGTTTACAATAATGTGATATCTTAGATACAGAAATATAAGTGAGTTAATAAACATTTATTTATTTATTTTTTTATAGGTGGCTTGTTGCATTAGGGTGAAGAGGAGTGATTATAGAAGTAGTTGTCGCAGAGAGCATGGAGAGGTTGATGGCTAGAGGGGAATTTAAGTTGGGGAGTGAGGTGTGCACATCCATTTAGTAGTAAGATAGAGATTTGAATTTAGTGTGGTCCTGGGTATTACGAAGAGTGGGAGGGAGAGAGTTCCATAGTTTAGAAATGGAGTAGGAAGGTAGGAGGTGGCCATGGGGTCGTGATGGTTTGTGGATCTGTAGGAGGTTTTGGTTTTGTGATCTGAGTGAGCGGTTGGGGATGTATGGGTTTAGTGCAGTAGAGACAGAGGGGCAGCTAATAGGTTTGTGGATGAGCTTGTGGGCATTAGTGAGTTTAAGCATTTAAAATTAATTTAATTCATTTAAGTTTTAAATTCCCATGTTTAGAAAAGCCCTGGAGAATCCTGGCTGTTTAATTTAAGCATCAGCAATCTTTCTGTACCCTGCCAGTTCCCTGGATAACTAAAGTAGATTATTACCCTTATAAAGGTTATGAATGCTTATGGAGAACAGTTGCAGCATTTTAAGGTGGTGGCTGAGATTGATTATCAGCATGCGTCACACATTGGAGTATGCATTCCAAAATTCAGAGCATTTGTGACTGTTCGAAAATTTTTTAGCCAGTCTGTCATTAAACTTTGCTTAAAACCTGAGAATTCATTTTGGTTGATGAAGCATAGCAGATAAAGGGTCTAAGTCAGATGAACGACTTTTCGAAAACTCGAAAATAATATGGAAGAGACCATATGATCGAGTTTCCGAAAATTCGAACATCCAAAAAAACCCACAAAAATCTACCACCCTGCAAATTATATATAGCAACTCTGAGATCGCACTAAAGTGAGGAAAATGGTAAATTTCCTGATCCTCACTGTACCGCTCTCCATTCAAAAGCTTTGAGGTTTCAAAAACACGATCATATGGTCAAAACTATATTGAGTTTGAGTTTCTGAAAACTCGATCAGCTGATAGGGACCCCAAGTAAATGTTTGAGGAAAAAAAATACTTAAATTACTACTGTAGCAGTTAGCATCTTTGACTGGGCTTAAACTGTTTTATGTAAGCCATTCCAGTGTAAATGTCTGCTTTAGATAAACTGATATGCAGATCATCCTTTTCAAGTAAGATCTTTGTGTACTCCACATGATATTATTTTAAAGCTGTGTGTTAATTCAGTTCAGCATTGTTTACACACACCAAGGTGAACAGGCTGATTGCAATCCATTCTGTCAACAGATACTTATGCATTGTTTTCAAAGGGTCTTTGTAGCTTTTTGTGTGTTTTGGGTGTGTGTTTGTGTGCATGTGCATAGCTGAAGTGTCACACATGTGTGCGCTAAAGAAAATGTAATTTCATGCAACAAGCTTTTAGAAAAGAAATCATAGGTTCATAGGTTCATACTAGGCTGTCTGCCCTAGGGCATTTGTAAGCCTAGCCAGAGTGTGTTTGGCTTTCGCCACCCATTTAAATGAATTTTACTATGCCCTTTTTCGAGGTTTAGTTTACTGTGCCTCTGTCTAACAGTGACACAGAAGTGATACCCAGGGTAAACCTATGATCTCCCATCCACTCATCAAGATTCCTCTTGAAGAGAGTCAGTGAGGGACTCTGCCTAACCTGGACTGGGATTTTATTCCAGAGTGAGGGGAGCCTCTGGGTTATGAATCTGTCCCTCCAGCATGTCCTATTTATTTCTGTGCTGAGGTTCAAGTCCCTCAAGCGCGTAGCTCAATGGGATTTGGATTTTCTAAGGTGCAGCATGTCCATTAATTCCGGGTTGGACATGGCTTTATATGTCAGGCACAGATCGCCTCTAAGCAGGCGGTAAGCAACCGAGTAGAGCTGGAGTCAGTTTTAGGAAGCCATTGAAGGTCACTTAGAATTTCTTTTTTTTTAAATTAAAACAGCCTCCTTTTTACCTTTAGTTTGTATTTTTATAAGAAAGTATGCTAAACATTTGTACTGCATATCAATGTTTTTTTGTAACAGAAGATCCTATTTACTTTTCCCTTTGAATATGCAGAAGAGTTTTTCCTTTGTGCTCCTATTTGACACAGTTAAATGGAGTTCTGGGTTCTGACACTCAGGAATAGCAAAGACTAAAATGATACAGTTCATATTTTTTGCAAGAATAATCCAAAACACCCTTGCCAACTAATTAACTTCCAAAAGGTGCACCATGCACTAAGCCCAAACTCCAGAAACTTGATTAAAAATGAAGTGCTTTCATTCCACGTTACATAACGAAACTTCATCAAAATCAACCGTTCTGATTAAAAACTCATGTAAATAATATAAAAGAATAGGATGTATGAACATTTATTAGACATTAGAAAAGGCAACTTAACCAATGCCCTCTGTAGGCATATTGAAGTTAATGATGGCCACATATGAATTTGTTATTATAGACCAAGTTATACATGATAGTAGAGACTTTGTTACAAAAGAACATCTTGAGGTAAGTGAGTTAAAATGGCAACAAAGGCTGAATGCCTCTAGTCCGAAGGTCTAAATGAAAGTTGTTCTGTTGGTTCTATTTTAAACCTGAAATATTGCAGTGGGTAAGGGATACCAATTATATTACATAGTTTCATAGGTTGGTACTAGGCTATCAGCCATAGGGCCTATACAAGACTAGCCATAACATTTCCCTGGCTATTTCTTCCCACACTATTTACTTCCCTGGACCCCTGTCTAGCAGGGCAACTGACGTGATCCCCGGGGTGAATTTCCTTTCTCCCATCCAATCGTCAAGGTTCCTTTTGAAGAGGGCCAAAGAGGCACTCTGCTTGACATGTATGGGCAATCTATTCCAGAGTCTGGGGAGTCTCTGGGTCAGGAACCTATCCATCCAGCATGTTTTGTTTATTGTGATGACAAGGTTTAGATCCCTGGAACGTATGGTTCTGAGGGATTGGGATTTCTTTAAGTGTAGCATGTCCAACAGCTCTGGGTTTGACATGGCCTTGTATGTTAAGCAGAGATCGCCTCTGAGTAGACGATATGCAACAGAGTATAGCTGGAGTTTTTTAAGGCGGTCAGCGTAGGGCATCTGCTTTAGGCCTGTGATTCTTTTAGTGAGGTATTTCTGCGGCCTTTCTAGTTGCAGATGTCTTGAGAGGTACATACTAAATGGGGCGTTGTATTCTATAATAGGTCTAATGAGGGATGAGTACAGTGGGACAATGACCTCCTTTTTTCTGGATGAAAAGCCCTTAGTGATGAGGTGTGCCACATAGAAGGATTTCCTGACTGTTGTGGCAATGTGGTTATCGAAGGTGAGACCACTGTGCACCTGTGTCCCTAAGTCTCTTATCACACTTAAGGTGTTTAGTGTACTGCCACCTATATGGTAATTCACGGATACATGTTTTTTCCCAAAGGGGATAACTATACATTTCTTGGCATTGAGCTTGAGCCCATGGCTCTGGCACCAAGCATCTGTTTCTGTAAGGCCCTTTTGTAGAGTATCCACATCATTTGGGGATTCAATAATGGCTCCCAGTTTGCAGTCATCTGCGAACTTTGTTAGCCAGAGTCCCTTAGTGTTTGCCTGAACTTCAGAGAAGTAGATGCCAAATAAGAGCGGTCCCAAGACTGAACCCTGAGGTACTCCACTTGTCACTTGTCTGGAGCTGTGTAACATACAGTTATTTTACATATATAATTACTTTACATATACATTCTTCAGTCTTTTAAAAGTGTTAAATGTATTTATATGTTTTTTAACTATTTTCAACTATAACTTATATACATTTAATAATTTTATTTTTTTTTTGCATTTTTCTATGTATAAATTATTTGCATTTATATAATGTTCTACTTCAATCTGCCTGAATCTATACTTGGTTTTAATCAGTTGATTACATGTGATTGAATGAAATTTCATCATGTGACAGCATTTTATATTATTTGAAAGAGTTTTTGGTCAGAACAGTTGATTCTGATGAATTTCCATTACGTATTGTGGAATGAAAGCACTTAATTTTTAATAAAGTTTCTGGAGTTTGGGATTAGCAGATGGTGAAACTTTTTGAAGTTAATTAGTTGGTCATATTTTTTGTAGCTTATACTTGGTGACCACCATGACAGTAAGACCCATTACGGTTTACTGGAAGGTAGATTTTTATTATGACCTTTTATTATTACAAAAAATTATCTTGGATAACCTAGTATTTTGTAAGTGCTAGTGTGATGGTCAATATTTGATTCATGTTCCACATGGGAGTATCTCAGTGACCCTGTATCATCTTAGGTTGTACATTTTTGTAGAGCAGTCATAGGTACTTTGAAAGAGGAAAGGGCTGTAATTTGTTAACTAGAAAATAGTAGTTAAGAGGAAGTACTGTCTGAAAACAGGCAACATTTAAAAGTGTGTCAGCATTTCCTGCTCAAAGTAGAAGCATTCTGTTTGATAATTCTAATTAATTGGAAATTGGAAAAGAAGTACTAACTAGAATGCTGAATGTGTCTTAAAAATATTGTGTGTTGCCATATGCTTCTCTCCTGCTTTCCACCATAACATTTTGTATTCTGTTACTGAAATGGGCTCATCTTGCCTGCTTTAGTGAATTTTGCTTAAGCATTTTATATTAATTTACAAATTGTTTGAACTGCTTAAGAAGGATATATTTTCGCAGCAGCTTTATCTCATTATTTCTGGAACAGCAATAGCTAACATTTTGACAATTGCAACATAAAACAAATTCTTGCAGTCTGATATGCTTCATATCTTGTCAGAGTCTTCTTATATCTTAAAATTCATCTAGTTGTATTCTTCCTGTATTTTTTCTTTTTACATCAGGTTTGTTTTACAAGACTTGTGGTGGAATCACACTTATTTAAGTGGATTAGAACAGAACAACTTGGCTATTCTCAGTTCTGGGCCTGGTGTACAATGTATTCACTTTTGCTTTAGGCAGGTTTGCTACAGTCACACAAGAATAAATAATGGCCCATTCCTGTGATTACATTGGGAATGCCTTCAATATTCTCGCCTTCCTTCCTTTATACCAGTGTAACAAGTAGATTATGGCATGACCTTTTTAATTATTTACTTATTTATTTGTTTAGACTGTGTTACAGGTCCAAGGACCATTTCAGCCAAAATGCAGGTCATGTGGCAATGGCAACTGTACAATGATTTATATAACTACATAAACTTTAATATTTAGGTGTGTCATAGTACATATTACAAAATAGTAACAATATATTTACAAATAAATGTTTTTTTTTTGTTTTTATCTATGTGTTGACTATGTAAGCTCAATGAATATAATTGTCCCTTTTCAGGGGCTGCCTGAGAGTAGTGCCTTATGTGGCCCTGTACCTTGGGCACAAAAAACAGCTCATTAACTACTCAGAGAGTTTTCGTCTTCTTTGGTAATTGCCAGGCAGATTTTGCAGGTAAAGTTTTGAAATCGTGCTGTGAGACACTGACTGTAAGCTAAGTAATTCCTGTTAATTTGTAATTTTACTGTAGATATGTAAATACCATTATATATTGTTCAAATGGGCTTTGCTGCTAACAACTGTCAGGATCTTTTTTATTTTGAAAAAAAAAAAAAAACAACATTGATATGTGCAGGATATCCTCGCCAGATTGCCTGTGGAATACTAGAATTATTTCAGACAGTATTCATATAAAAAATAAAAAATTGAAATGGCTATATGCCTTACCTTTCTACTACGTCTACTTGTGCTTTTGAAAAAAAAAAGTTTTACTTAATTGGGAAGAGGGACTAGAATCACTATATTCATGCAATTCTCATTCAGCATTTAGATTTCAGACTGTGCCCCATTTTTTCAGTTTTCAGCATGGAGTCAGGGTTTTGTTATTTTTTGCCATCTTTTTCAACACATTGCAATTTTTTACCTTCTGTGACAGTCATGCCTGACTGTTTGCAGTTCTTTTGTCACACAATAGATTAATCTTCTTGCTGCCGGTCCTTGTTTCTTGCCCTTTCCCTCTCTCTCTCAAATTATCTTCACCAAATTTTCAACTTTCCTGCTTATGTACTTGAACTGCATAATCTCTTCTGTTTGACCTTATCTGCAATTGTAGCTATTGTGGATTGTGCTGAGTTGTTCAGTGTTAACCTGTACCACTGTTTTCCCTTCTGTCTTAATATTCAACTTTTTTTCTGATTTCCCACATTTGCTGTCATGACAACTGTGCTGTCTGTACCCATTTTCATCGTGTGTGTGCTATCAGTTTTGAATTCCATTCCCAGGTCTTTTATCATGCAATGTAGACATCTCTTTGCTGGTTGTCCTTGTTTATCTTGCCTTCTTACTGTCTCTCCCAAGTTATCCTCACCAAATTATTTTCTGCTTTCATGCTAACGTGTGAAGCACCATGATCTCTTCTGTTTGACTTTTTCTGCAGTTGAAGCTACTGTGACATCTCGTGTGGTGTTCTCTGTTAATCTGTGCCACTGTTTTCTCAATTTTCACCTTCTTTTGATCTCCCACATTTGCTACCATGGCAACTGTGTTGTCTGTATTCAGTTTGATCCTGTGTGGCATCAGTTTTGAATTCTATTTCCCAATCATTTGTTGAAGTTTCCTGTTCACAATCTCTTTGTAATGACACATCTGTGTACTGCAGCTTTGTTGATCTATCCCCACCAACCTGTTTACTAATGTAGTCCATCACCGGTATGAATGGTAGTAGGCTCAGAGCTGAACCCTGATGCACACCCACTCCCACTGGGAGCCCCTTTGTGTGTCTGAATCATCATCATCATAATTGTGTCATTTGGTCTTTGTAAATAGCCTGCACTAATTATACCAATTTTTCTGGGACTTTGAACAATCATAGAACTGCCTAAATCAGTTTTCTTGGGATCTTGACATATGCTTTCTCCAAGTCTGGGAATACCCAGTTGGATTCTTTCCTCATCTTTAGCTTCTTCTCTACTATCTACAAAGATTGGGCTGGTTATGCTGCGTCTTGATCTGAATCCAAGCTGCTCGGCTCCCATATTACTTTTTTCTGCTCTGTGTATTAATTTGCCAGTCACCCGCTACAGCACTGCTATGTGACACGAGTTTGATAGATCTGTACTGCCCACAGTTGTGAATGTCCCATTTGTTCTTGTATACTGGCACTAGAATGCTTAGTCTCCAGTCATGTGGGATATGCCTTTTCTCCATACTGCTATGAATTACCTTTTGGATCCATTTTTTCCCCGAAATCACCAAACATTGTGGTCATATCTGTGGTGGACTTGGCTGAGCCTGCTGCTTTCCACAACTTTATTTTCCTTAGTGCTGATATTACTTCTTCTAGGGTATTCTCTTTTTTTCTTTCATTGTAGGCTTTGTCTGGGGCAGCATGGCTTCTGTGGGTGTCGTCTTCATTCAGAAGTTGCTGGAAGCAGTGTTTTACCACACACCCAGCTCTTCAAACATTAGAGTTTTCAGAGTAGGTTGCAAAAGTCGTGCTCCCAACACAAAAATAAGCAAGTTATTCTCATATTCCCTTAGCATCTCTAGTTACAAATTCTATGTGATATGCAACTTTAGCCTTTTTCTGTATCTCTGTTGTTATTAATTCATTCTACGTTACATTGCTAATACTTTGATATTTGAAACACATACACATTAGTGCATGTGTGCAGACACCCACCCATCCATTACAGTCATGTATATGAAATTCACATACTTGAAATTATATAGTGGCTGAAAACATAGATTCCTAGATTATTACTAGGCTAACAGCCTGAGGAGACTTTCTAAGCCTAGCCAAGTTTTCCTGAAAGAGTAATGATTATTTTGTATCCAACTAGGACATTGAAGGCCAGGCATTTATAAGCTGCCTCTGTTCATAAGGGACATGGGTGCCAGGCCTGGTGTAAATTTCCTTTTCCCCATCCACTGGTCTAGGTTGCAATTGAATTGGGTAATAGACGAACTCAGCTTCCCATGGATGGAAAACCTGTTCCATAGGAAGGGCAGTCTGTGGGATACATATCTGTTTCTCCAGCATGTTCAGTTTAAGTCGCAGACAAATTTCAGATCCTTAGGCCTTGTATTTGTGGTACTGTTTAACTTGTGAATATGCAGGAAATTCATAGGTGTGAGGTTTGCAGATGCCTTGTAAGTCAGGCATAGATCACCCCTCAGCAATTTGTAGGTCATTAAATAGAGGAAAAGGGATTTAAGGTGCTGTGGATAAGGCAGGCTTGTTATGCCCTGTATTCTTTTTGTAAGGAGACTCTGAGGTCATTCTAGTTGTTGCAGATGCCTGCTCAGGTACATACCAAAGGGAGCATTATACTCTGACTGGTCTGATAAGGACAGAGTACAGTGGTATAATGATGTCTTTAGACCTAGATGCCATGCCCTTACTTATATGTTGCACAGCATAAAAAGATTTCCTCACCACTGCAGCCATTTTGTGGTTGAAGGTAAGGCTACCGTCTATATGCATATCCAGATCCCTGACCACTGGGTCGACTCTTAAGGGAGTATTATCCACATGGTAATTAACTGGGATGGTTGACTTCCTAAAGGGTACAGTTATGCATTTCTTAGCATTGAGTTTAAGTCCGTGATTTTAGTACAATTTGCTAGTCAGAGACAGGCCAACTTGAAGAATGCTAGTGCCTGCAGGAGAGTTGACGATAACCCCTAGCTCACAATCACCTGCAAAACTTAGCCATAAACCATTAGTGTTTGCTTCCACTTTAGAGAAATAGATGCCAAAAAAGAGCAGACCCAGTACCAAACCTTAGGGAACTCGAGCACAACAGTTTGCCAGAACGTCTGACATTGTACAAGGAAGATACCAAAATAATTCTTAATTTCTTTGCTTAAGAATTCTGGACAAAGCCAAAAATAATTGGGTGTGGACAAAGGCCCCAAAAGGGACACATTTTAAATACTATTCATTTATTTATTTGTTAACCCACTGGAAAAAGTGTCCCCTTTTCAGGGGTTGGACCAGGAGTGTAGTCTGTGTGACTTGTTCACAGCCACACAGGCTTTAGAAAGTGGGAGGTTTCAAACCCTGTAGTTTTGACTAAGGACGTTTAACAGCTTAGAGCCTTAAGTACTAGACAACACTAATTCACTAAAAAGTTTAATAACAGGTGCTGCATGGCCATGCATTTTCCAAGCAATGAGAACCATGAAATACTAATGACTGATACTAACTGACAATAATCCCGTTCCAAAAAAAAAAGTTGTTCTTGTTAATGGAGTTCTACAGTTAGTGTGGACAGTCAAGGCTGTAAGTTCTTAATGAGCTGCCTCCTGTAGTTAAGGGTGTGATTCCCTCTACCTCCATCTGCTTACTGATAACTCTAAGTAGGGCATTTCATACACACAAACACATACACACACACACACACCACTCTGGTTCACTTAACACCCCTGACCAAGTCAGTACAACTAATCTGGTTCTGTGTTTCAGAAGACCCACATGTACCCTTGTGTGCCTCCATCTAGCACCACCACTGATTAGGTGCAAATCTGAGAGTGGGGTGATACAGACCTTATAATATCCCCACATACTTAAATTCTATAAATCTTTGAACTTACTGGCTGTCTAATAAATACAAATAAAAAGTAAAATGATATTTGCTTTCCACTAGTTCATTTCTTTGTCTTGCTCTGATCAACATTTTGTAGTATCTTTTTGGCTGGTTTTAGTGATATACCATGCTTCTGGAACTAGTCATGGATTATTGACATGAACGCTCACTCTGATGTACTTTGAATAGAGCTGTGTGTGTCTCTCTATCAGCTGGATAACATCAATTGCATAAAAGCTGTGTTTCAGATGAATTACACCAGGGAGCAAGCATTTGATATAGACAGGGAAGCTAAGCAGAACTAGCACAGAACCTCAGGACAGTTCTGCAAGTGCTTCTGATAGAAATGAGAGGGAATCCTTAAATAGCACCAAAAATGGTGTTTCCTGAACCATGAAAATATGTCAGAAGGTTCAACTCACTGTGACAGATTCCTCTAATACCAGTGAAGATGAAGTGGTCGTCAGCTTCACTGCATAGAGGGATACAGCCTTGTGTATGACCTGGGAGATGGAGGAGCCAAAAAGAGAGGATATGGGAGTAAATAGCTGATGTTGGCTAACCCATCCTGTGAGGAGAGAGGCAGCTTGTCCTGCTGCTGTACTGACAGTCATTATAGGCTTTGTGTCCCGCAGGTATACCAGCAGCAACAGTTGTGCAGTGATAGAAATGTGCATTTGAAGTAGCACATGCTGTAGTCAGTTGGACATGCATAGTACTCTTTTTGTGTTGGGAGGCTGATATTCCTGAACAAACCTGCCAGCTTCCAAGGAAAAGTGGAGATTAGAGTTTAGGAAACTCTAATGGCTGCCAGGATGATGGCCTCAGGGAAAACGAAAGTTGCCATTCAAGTCATGGAAGGTAATGAAGGGTGGCAGGCAGTAAAAAGAATATTAAGAAAAAAGAAGACATGGGAATCATTACACAACAACCCAAGCAGAGGCTGAGGAGATGGATCATGTGTTGATTGGACTGAGATGATATGGGTGTACATCTAGCACACACAGGTACGTGTGTGTGAGCTGCATATGGTCATCTGCAACACAGAATAAATTGTGACTATTCCAGCATAAGAACAGAGTTCATCTTGCTTTCAGCAATTGGATAGAGGCTTTTCTTATGTTGTAGCTACGCCTTTAAATGATAAGCATTAAAAAGTAAATGCA
This sequence comes from Protopterus annectens, assembly GCF_019279795.1. Classification (NCBI taxonomy): domain Eukaryota; kingdom Metazoa; phylum Chordata; order Ceratodontiformes; family Protopteridae; genus Protopterus; species Protopterus annectens. The sequence continues at coordinate 1,020,787,872 of NC_056745.1, read as the reverse complement.
ATTAACATCACAAAGATCATGGTTTTCTATAGTTAACAAAACCAATTATGCTTTGCTTTAAAAATATTTTCTCAGAAAAACTGTGTGTGTGTGTATATGTATGTGTATATATATGTATATATATATATATATATATATATATATATATATATATATATACACACATGTACATATACACACACAGACTCTTAGATGTATGTGCATGTATGGCAAAAACAGGTACCTTGCATTCTCATATGAACTTTATTGATCATTACACTGAGTCGACTGTCACTTTGAGAAAAATTAAATTATAAAAATGATGCCATTGTCAGAAAAATGCAAATGTATGTAACAGTTATATAACATAATGTGAAATCCTTTCCTTTTGTGCTCATGATTTGTATATGTGGAACCACTTTACCAAGAAAACTGAAAATATTTTTTAATGCACTAGTATGATTTAGGGTAACTGCCACTTGTCAGGCTGATAAAGTGAAATAGTCAAATAACAGTTATAAAACAAAATGCACTTTAAAGGCTGTCCACAGGATGCTGTATAGGTGCATCTGAGAATTTGGGTTACACTTTTTTACTTCATTGCCCATAACATGTTTCGAAAGTTACACTGAAACATGTGATTAATGAAACAAAAAGATATACATTCTAGGCAGCTGTTGGCTGTAAATGTTTATATTAGGTTTGGTCATTACAGTTTTAATTGTGCAGCTAAACTACACAGCACTGCCGCATTAGTGTTTTTAGAGGTAAAATTTCAAATGAACCTTGTGGTAAAATGAGCAGTAGTAAACATGTTTATGGAATATAGAAACATATCAGCACTCTTTATCTATTGTGACTGCAGAAAACCCAGTAGTCTTAGGCTATGCTTCATGCCTTTTTACCTCATTGTGAATGCATGCTTGATATAAACACTGTGCAGAGATAGTACGAGTGTTGTCATGTAGCAGCCCACATCCCTGCACTTTTGCTGTTCAAGAGAAAGATAAATGAGGCAGTGATTTAGCAATTCAAATAACATATATTAAAACAATTAGAATCTGAGGCTTATAGTAGGTTCTGTACTGAACTGATCTGTATTGGATTTATCTTGCAAGACCTCTTCTTCTAAGAAGGGATTGCTTAAAATTTTGAAATGCCTATCAGCTTTAGCTGTGTCATAGTGTGAACCATCAGCAAATTAATTTCTTCATGAAGATTAGCTGCTGATTGGAGTGCAAGGTACTGAGAGTTCACTGGAAAGTATATTAACTTAGATCTCAACTTAGATAAGCATGGTACCATGGGACTGAACGGGAAAGGAGTTTGAGTAATGATGACAGCGGTAAAATAGAGTTGAACAGAAGCCAAAGGCCGTCTTCAAGTGTCAGAATGAAAGAATTATGAGGGAGTTGAAAGCTAATTGCAATTAATGTAATTATCAGAAAAGAATTGTACTCCAAGGGGAGACTGCATACTTTAATTCTGGCATGTGCTTGCTTCCTGGTCTGTCCATGCCCTTCACATAGTTAAAATTAATGATCCTTAGCTTTTCTGTATTGGGGTGACACTGACATGGCAATACTTCTCAGAGTCAGAATCTTTTGAAACTTTTTGCCCTGGGATAGGACCTACCTCTAATTGCCTTTGGCATGTAAATGCCATTTAAACCCAGGGCATTTGATTATGAGAGAACTAGGATCAAAATGCTAAACATATCTAAACAGTACTAAATACAGTGCACATCCTGAAGGGCAATTTCAATACAGACATTACTGTTGGATGAAAAGAAAATCTTTACATAAAGTCAGTTAGTTCTTAGAGAAGAGTGTTGAAGAGTTGAGTTGTCTTAGTATTTTTTGCTAAAAGGCGTAAGGTCTTTTCAGAGTGTAAAGTACACATGAGCTTTAAATACTTGGTTGCTTTTGCAGTCCTATCAGCCATTTTTGCCTAGCATTGCAAATTACTTTTAAAATGGATTATTTTCCTTCCTTTTTTTTTTTTTTTTTTTTTATTTAAAGGAGACAGATTACATAAGGACAAGTAACTGTTTTACTGCTACTGGAACATTCTGTTTTCAAATTACACCATTAAACAGCTTCACAACTGTCTGCTAGCAGAATTATAACACCGAGTTTTTGATAATGGGTCTGTTACATGCAGAGCAGTCAAGCTGAGCAGTAAATCAGCTTCTGATATTCTGACATTTTCTTTAAATTAATGTTGTATGACAGGGCCCCCAGCCAGCACAAGGTCCTAGGTAGCTGCCCAGGTTGCCTTTTGCTGGATCTGGCCCTGTTTTTAGTACCTCTTGAAAATTATTTTAAGGTATCCAGTCCTGCAGATCTCCACAAAATATGCACCCAAGTGCCATGCGTTTTAGTCTCAGAATGCCAACACAAATCAGATTCACCTTGATGCAGGTACCTGAGGCTACTAGGTTTATATAAATATTTATGTAAAAATGTCCAGTCAAAAATTTAAAGGCAGTATTTATAGTCGCTGGGTGAATGTGTTTTGGCTATCCACACTTTCAGTTAATCAGTGTAGCTAAACCCCAACTCATAGAGGGCACTTAGAGTAATGCATCATGACCATGAATAAGCCTAAGCAAATGAAGCAATAATGAGATGCAAATGAGAAATTATGTAAAATGGTGCATGCTAATAAAGTACTCTCTCACCTGCTTGTGATTCATAGTCAAATTTGCACACTGTCCACATTTTCATTGTAAAAAATGTAGTTGAGCGTATTATATCTACTTTGCAATACTCAGCCTTGCTCTTACCTTAGCTGTTTCCCTTGCTGTTTCCCTTGCTGACCCTGTAAATAAAATGCCACAAATCAAAAAAACAAACAGGTCAGGTACCTTAACCAGGAACCCAGAAACAGTTACAAAAAGGTACCAGTTGGAGGTGCCAAAATAGCCACGAAGCAAACTTGTAGCAGCCAAAAATGGTTTTAATACATAAACGCCAACAAACTCCACAGCGTTTTCATCCACTGACTTCATCAGATGTAACGACAAACCCACAAATTGAGGCAGCTTTTATACCCTCCCCGTGACATTTAATTTAATAATTTATTAACATATCTAATTAATTCCATTCAACATCCACCATTAACATATCATAAATATTAACTAAATAACATACCAAAATACTCTTACACAAATATATAAACAATACATTTTTAAAAAAACAAATGAGAGACTTCGTGTTAAATGAATCAAAATCCATGTCATTAAGTGACCCTTTAAAAAATTACTTATAATCTTAAAAGTAGATGCTTACTAAAAAAAATTTTTAAAAATATATATTTAAAAATATGCATTTAAAAAAAGTGTGAAAGCAACTGCAATTTATATACAAAAACAATAGTAATGTGCAAGAGCAATGATAAAAATGTATTACATCGCAGAATAAAAACTAGTAATCCACTTGGAAGTGTTTACAATTTAGCAGCCCTCATTCTCAAAATAGGGGCAGTAGAAATGTGTTCATTAAGCCCAGGGAATTTATTGGCTTCTAAAAATAATTGCCAATATACCTCTCTTACTTCTCCCATGGGCCTCCCCTGAAATCCTGATGTACCATTTCAATTACAAAAAAGCCCCACTTGGCATTAGGACATGATTTTGATTTATTTAACATGAAGTCTCTCATTTGTTTTTTTAAAAATTGTATTGTTTATATATTTGTCTGTTTGTGTATGAGTATTTTGGCATGTTATTTAGTCAATATTCATGATATTTTAATGGTGGATGTTGAATGGAATTAATTAGATATGTTAATAAATTATTCAATTAAATGTCAAGGGGAGGGTATAAAAGCTGCCTCAACTTGTGGGTTTGTTGTTACATCTGATGAAGTCAGTGGATGAAAGCGCTGTGGAGTTTGTTGGCGTTTATGTATTAAAAGCGTTTGTGGCTGCTACACGTTTGCTTCGTGGTTATTTCGGCACCTCCAACTGGTACCTTTTGTGGCGGTTTCTAAAATGCCACAAATCATACACAAAAACTCTTCATATAATCATTAGTCAAATGACACCTGCCATCCTTAGGAAAAAAAAAGTTATGCGACTGAAATCCTATTTTATGCACATGGAGAGACTAACCAAGTAAAGAAAGTACTTTAACATATCCATCCTTTCATTAGCTCTTACCACACTCTTATAATCATAATAATATCAGTGACACTTGGGAGTCTACCAATAAAGACAAAACCCTTGGGATTCATTAGCAAGTGCATACACTTCACTTCACGTGAAGCTTACATGATTTGTACATGTTAGCACAATGAACATCAATGCTCACTGAATATCCAAGCTGCTATAGATGCCTACATGTTTAGCAGCATCTATTCTTGGCTAGCACAAGTATTACTGGCCACAAAAGGGTACTCGTATACTCAAGCACACAATGTAAACAAAAGATGTTGCCTGCAAGCAAATCTAGTGAGCAAGCACGCACAGACAGCATAATAGAAGGCAAGGGCAACTTTAGTGAAATAATTAAGATGCAGTAGAAGTTAAATGAAGAAACTGTACTCAGATTTAGGAATTTGTTCACAAACAAGAAGTCAGGGAAACTAAACTGTGAAACTGTAGTTAGGCATTAAATGGGATTATTTTATTTATTTATTTATTTGATATTTGTTAACCGGGTTAGTCTAACGGAGCCAGAAGCCAATTTTCAGCGGAAACCAGAGGAGAAAACCTCCATGATAGTTACATAAATAAATTCACAATATGATAGATACATAAAATCTAAGTTATACTTGGAAGTTATGGTCATAAAAAGCAAAAACAATCCTAGTTAAGCAATGAAAATAAAGTTTCTTGGTAATTACAGTTGAAAGAAGGTAGCATCCTAGCAATGTACAAATACAGATTTACAACTGAGTGGCATACTGTCTTAATAAACAGGAGTAGAAAAAAGGCAAGGGTTGAAAAACCAATAGGTGAATACAGTAAGAGATTAAAAATAGAATGCAAATACAATAATTACACTGTATGTGGATGCAGTGGGAGCTGAGATGAGATGTTATTTAGTATAGTGAAACTGCTTAAGCAAGGAGGATTGAAGGGAAGAGTAAGCTCTGAAAATGTTTAAGTGGGGAAGAAAGAGAAGTTGAGAGATGAGGGATAAAGTGGGGAAGGATACAAGGAAATTATGTGGGTTCCTGGGGTCTATATTACCTTATGGAACGATGAAAAGAGCAAACGCTCTTTCATCAGTCCGAAAACCCTAAAGAGTGAAGACATGGAACAGTGATTTTTTTCCCCCAGGGATAACATAGCTGCTCTGCAAAAAAAACAAAAAAGTGCAAACACAAAATGAAATAGGGGACTTCACCCCCACACCCCCCAATGTGGGAGGCTGTGCCCCCCACACCCTCCCTACTTAAATATACCAACTCCGAGATCGCACCATAGTGGAGGAAATAGCAAAGTCCCGAAGGCGGCCTACTGATTTTTTTCCCTGGGAAAAAATTGACGGTCCGTGTCTTCGCTTTTTAAGGGTTTCATCCTTTTTGGATCAATGAAAGAGTGTTCGCTCTTTTCATCATTCTATAAGGTGATATAGACCAGGGTTCATGAGAAGATCCATGAGCAGAGGAGGAAGAGTTTTAATTGTTTTTTGAAAGGATTAGTGTTAGAGGTGTTTCTAATATGAATAGGAAGTTTGCTACAGTCTAAAGACACATTGTGGTTGTAGAGAAGTTTACCTATATTTCTGTTAAGTTTACATATGTCAAGGAGTTTTTGATCAGAGCTTATGAGAGGTCTGGAGGGGGTGTAGAAGGAGACTAATGTTGAGAGGGAGGGGCAGGTTGTAGGTTTGTATAGGATGGAGTGGGTAATTTGTAGCTGTGCTATAAGGAGTTGGTGGGGGAATTCAGGTCATTGCAGTTGTTTCAGTGCAGTGCAGTAGTGAGTTCTATAAGGTTAGTTAGTTGCAAATTTGGCAATTTTATTATAGGTTTGTTCTAGTTGTGAGAGTAAGGTGGATTGTAGGTTTGTGAGGATGGGAGCAGCATAGAGTAGGCCTGGTAGAAGGAATGCTCTAGCTAGGGATAGTTTAGCTTCTGAAGTAAGGACTTTTTTTATTTCAATACAATAAACCTAATTTTGATGAGTTGACTTAATACACTGATGGATATGATGGTCAAATTTAAGCTGGTCATCTATTATGATGCCGAGGAGTTTTGTATTTGATGGTCTTATCTAGTGAGGAGATGGCAAAGGAAGATTTCTGATCTGAGAGTGAATTAGGTAGGAAGATAATAGTTTAGTTTTCTTGGGATTTAAGATAAGCTGGTTATCACTGAGCCATGTTTCAATGAAGTTGAAGATATTTTGTGTGAGAGATAGGAGCTGAGACAAGTTGTTAGAGGATGCGATGAGAGTAGAGTCGTCTGCATACTGGATAAGAGTAGAGAGGTTGCAGGTGGAGTGAAGATTGTTGGTAAAGATATTAAATAGGAGGGGACCAAGGATGGAACTCTGGGGGAGCGCTGTATTTACAGGTAAGAAAGAGGAGCAAGAAGTGAGCCATCGGACATATTGTAGTCTGTTTGAAAGGTAGCTGGAGAACCACTGTGCGGTAACAGGAGAGAGGTTAAGTTCAGTTAGTTTTGTTAGTAGTTTATGGTGAGACACAGTACCAAATGCTTTGGATAAATCAGGAAAGAGACAGGACACAAGTTGGTTATTATCTCTGGCCTCAGCAACTATATGAGTAAAAGCTAAGCGGGCAGTAGCAGTGCTGTGGTTTGGCCAGAAACCTTGTTGAGTAGAAGTTGAGACTTTCCTGAATTAGGTATTTAAGAAGTTGAGAGTGAATACACTTTTCCAGAATTTTAGAAAGAGGTGATAGGCTGGCAATAGGCTAGAAGTTAAAGGGGTCAATGGAGTTACCTCCTTTGTGCAGCGGTATGGTATAGAAAGACTTCCAGATGTCAGGAACTGGGCTTTCTTGAATTGATGTATTTATTAGTATAGAGATGGGAAAGACTATGGAGTCCAGCAGCAAGTTTGAGGGGGGGTAGTTTATCAGCAGATGAGGAACAAGGTTTAAGTTATGAAGAAGAGATTTGATATAGGAGGTAGGAACAGCTTTAAGAGAGAAAGGGGTTTTGTTAGTATTGGTAGAGGTGGGGGAGGAGTTGAGAAGACTGGAGTTTTGCTCAGAGTGAGTTAGTTTGCAGATCGTGTCTTTGAAGTACTCATTGATCAGGGTGGCCGTCTCTGATGGTGAGTTGTTAGGTTTAGGAGTAGACTGGTTTTTGAGGTGTAGGATATTATTGATGGTGGACCAGAATTTTTTTGAGTTGGAGCCGTGATTGTTTTGAGGTGTATTGTAAAAGTTTTTCTTGTCCTGATAAATGTGTTTTTTTTTTGTAAGGTTTCTAATTTCCTTGTAACTTTGGAGTAGGATCGGGGATTTGGTTTTCTGCCAGGCTTTCCAGATACTATCCAATTTGTGCATAACGGAGCGAGTTTCTTTGGTTAACCAAGGTGAATGGGTGGCTTTAATCCTAATTTTTCTTTGTGGAGCATGAGAGTCTATGATGGAGAGGAAAGTCTGGTTAAATATCTCTACGGCTTCACAAAGTTGAAGGCAGTATAGGAAGGACCAGTTAATGGATGCTAGTGTATTGTAGTAGTTTTATTAATAAGAGTGGGGGATGTGTTAAGTTGTTTGAAGCCATGTAAATTTATAGACATATTGGGGGAGTTAGACATGAGTTTTGACCAGTCTTATCTTGACATCTCCCAGAATGATGGTTTCATAGGAAATGTCAGTCAACCAGGAAAGTATATTTTCAAGGACAGAAATGTTATTACCTGATGGGATGTAAACTGAGGCTATAGCAAACTTTGTTATGTGAGTTTAGGTGACAATTCAATACAGTTAGTTCTGCAGGGTGAAAGTTGGGTAATAGTGTCTGTAAGGGGGAGAGATTAAGTAGAACAGAATAGAGGACTGCAACAACACCTCTCTTTCTTCTATCTTTATCTAATCAAAAGATGTTTTAACCTGGGGAAATATGTCATTACTAGCTATGTGGGGTTTTAACCAAGTTTCAGTTAATGTTAAAATATGAGGAGAATGTTGGGCTATCCAGGAGTGTAAGTCAGGGGTTTTGTTGAGAAGGCATTGTATGTTAATAGATAACAGCGCTAAGGTTTTGTGAGAGATGTGATGTGGAGTAAGCAGTGGAGTGACTGCAGGAGGTAGTGGTGGGGAAGGGTGGATTATGGGGTAGGTTGAGGGGGGTGAGGGTCCTGGGTAAGGGTGAATGTCACCAGCAAGGAGGAGAGTCCTCCTAAAGTGTGTAGGCTGATGTAGGTGAAATGGGTATGGGCTGAAGAGTAAACGTTTTAGTTTGTTATTTGTGTGGATGTGAGAAAGAGTTTTAACCTTGTACAGGTGAAATATGGAGGTGGTAAAGAGTGATCATGAAATGTAGAAAGAGTAGGGTATATTAATGTTATTGAGGGAGTAAGAAAGAGTAGGGGATGCATGTGAGCCATGAAGTTTGGTGTGGTAAGAGGAGAGTTGAGTAAGGAGAATGAGGAATGGGATGCTAAGGTAAGAGTGGACTATGATGGGAGTAGTGTGTGGGGAGGGGTATTAAAGTTGTCAGCAAATGTATATTTGAAAAGACAGGGGAAGAATTGGGTGAGGATGGAATAAGGCTGATAGAGCTAACTGGAAGGAAGATGTGAGGGGGATGGGTGTAGGTAAAGAGGATCGGGTATAGGTTTGACAGTGTCAGGGGTGGGTGGGAATGTGTGTAAGCCAATTGGAGGGATGAAATGAGATTATTGCACAAAGAGCATTTTGCTGAGAAATATTTCTTCATATTGATGTACTAAAAGTAATCGTTTTCACCTGTATTGACCCATATACATAAATAAAAGTGGAAATGCTGTCAAATCATGTGAGTGGGACATAAAGCAACATGGTAACAAAGGGGACTAAATGTGATGCATGTGTATCAAATGCCGATTTCAGAGAACAGTTAGCAAGGACAGTAGACACATAAATATATATTTGCATAGCCAACAGAGAAACAAAGAACCAAACAAGAAAAACTGATGGAGGTCCAGGGAGCACACAAGTCAAGTATAAACCACACAGCTAGTAGCTACCACCAACGATTTATTGAGCAAAAAACAGCAAAGTGCTTTCATCTTACATCAATACTTCATCAGAACTGCAGTAATCACATAAACCACACAATATAAAGGAACATCCTGTAGTCTTGTGGTTAAAACTGACCAATACAAATGCTTAAAAATTAATTAATTAAAAACTTTAAAATGTGTGTATAAGTAAAAAAACAGTGCCAAACATGTTGCAACAATGTATATACAATAAATTATAAAGATGACTGATGAAATACCCCTCCATACATTTTAACCACATTACAGTGAACAACTGCCAACACATTCTGAGAGGCTCTACCAAAAGGTAAAAGTAAAAGGGCAAGAATCTAGTGCTTTTTCTGCTAAAGAACATAACAAAAATTGGAATATAAATAATAATCCTAACTTTGAGTGTTTAGGAGCCAGACCAAAGGCTTCTCATTCCAGAGCATTCAACAGTGGCTCAAACAACTTTAAGCCTGGTAACCAGTGGCAAAGAAAACGCTCAAGGAAGAACATCCACAAGGAAGAAATGTTATTAAAGGATCAGGTAAGTATTATGGGGGATTATTTACCCATTTCAGTCAACAGAACAATTGGATTTGAGACTGTACAAGTTTATAATGACATTAATGCACTGCATAGTTCATGATCATAATTTTTTTCTGGGACATGTGGACATTGTCGTTAATACAACAGACTTAGCACAAGTTTGTTTGGACAATTTGATGCTTTGCCTGATAGGACAAGCTCGGGCATCTCTGAATTTAACTATGTAGGTCATTTGGATAATATGCCTGTAGTTACTTTTGAGAATCACTTTGTTTGTTGTGAAAGCCAATGCTGTAAATTTTGTGTTGACTATATACCAGCATGCGGATACAATTCATCCTTGAGTCATGAGTTCAGCTCTGACAACTTTTCAGATAGTTTTGAATTGATTTCACCTATGTTTAATGGTGCAAATATTGATAGTAATTGTTATGCTTTGTCTGAATTGGTATTCATGGATGTAACCACTCAGTTAATTTTGACAGTTCCATTTGTTCAACCACCACTGGTGGGGTTCACAATGTTATGGCAGGCTGTTCATCTAGTTAATTCCCCTTTGAGGGATGTGAACAGTGGATTTGAAAATGGGGAACTTTTATATGACACCACTTATGCAATGACCAATTTACTTTGTGAAGCTGAAGTTGATGCTAGTGACTTTTGTGTTTCCAGTAATCGGTTCTTCAGATGTAGTGCAGTTGACACAGACTTTGGGACGAATTTCGGAGCATTGCAAAAGGATGTTGTGAACAGGGGAGATCCAGGCATTAAGTTAGTGAGGCACAGCTGGATGACTGTCCTAAATCCTTGAATAATTCAGCTGCAAATATTGTTCACTTTGACACTGTTAATATGGTTATCAAACCTGCTTTACAGGTATCCATGTCTATTGGGTCTAGTTCTAGCTTGTTTTCTGATGTTGAAAATACAGTTACCCCTAATAATTTTGGGGAGGTACCAGTTTGTATTCAAAGTACGGTTAATGATTTTTCTGTTTCTGATTTGGCTGAGGTTTTAATCGATTTAAAATTGTTTACATGTAAGCTTAATTTGGCACTCTGGTTCAAAACCGACTCCCTGAACTCTGGCACAAACCCCAACAAACCTCTCAAAAAAGCTACAATGTAGCAACAAGCAGCAAAAGGAAAGAGCAACCACAAAGTAATCCACAAATAAAATAAAGACACACTTTATTCCTCTAACGTCTTGGCCTTGGCCTTCAAGGAGTAAAGAACTTACAAAATACACAATACATATATATTAATCAAAAACTAATTAAACAATTAATAAAAAACAATTAAATTAACACCCTCCAGTTAAATTCTTCATTTAACCCATGAGGGTACAAAGTATCAAATTTTTTTTTTACCATATGGTGAAATGTTGCGGGTGTCTAGATTATGTAATGTTGAACCTATTCTCAAGCGGGAATTAGATACAACTATTGGGATGTTTAAACGGAGAGGGTATAGTGATGAATTGGTTCAGAGAAGTTATGAAAGGTTGTTCAATATAGGTGTTAGGAAAATAAGTAATAATATACATAAAAATATACTTCAACACCTAGTTTGGAGATTAATAAACAGTGTGAGATTTTGTATTTTGTTACCACATATGGCAGCTTTAGTGCTGAATTGGTTAGGTTGGTCAAATATTATTGGGATTATTTTGTTTCGCTTAACAATGTGGCTTTATGGTTAGATGGTAGATTGAGATTTTCTTACAAGAGAGGTAGGAATATCCAAAGTTTTTTGGTGAATAGTAAATTTTCCTTGCCCTCTGTAAGCCTTGAATGCAATATACTCCCTAGTGGTTGTAAAAAGCAAGGTGAGGCCGATGCCAATAAGGAGATGAAACAGACTCCAAAACAAAACTTCCAGGTACTAACCAACTCCAAATAACCACAAGAAAAACTCTGTAACGAACTTTGTAACGAACACTGCTTTATTGTTGACCTAGGTTTGAACTTCTTCAGAATACATTCTATCATTCTACCTCACTCTTTTATACATTGTTGATTATTCAATAATCATTCAATTAATAACCTAATTTCCCGCCATAAATTCTTAAAAAGGAAATGGCATTGTTTTAAAAAAATCATCTTATTTAAATACAAAACATATTCATGCATCTCTACCTCATGTATACCTTTACTAAATTAATTATACATTAATATACTTAAAAATTACTTATAAGGTATCCAAATGATCTATTTGTAGGTTTTATGCAGGTACTTGTTCTTACAAATATATATAAAGAACCATTATTAATGATAAATTTATCTAATATACATTAATAATGTTTTGTACTCATGCAATCATGAATATACTCGATTGGAACCTATTTGTTGTTAAATGTTCCTGTATGAATATTTTGTTTACCATTATATCTATGTATAAAATATGATAAAAGAGTATACTACTAGTGTACTTGATTGCTATCAATTAACTTAACCATATTTTGATGGAGTATATGGTATGCATATTTCTTATTTAATACAATTAATGTGTGTATATTATTTTGTACATATAGTATGCAACCTATTAGTTACTAAATCAATTATGTTAATATATTTCCATGAATTGTTCCAATAAATTGATCATATTATATTATTACTATTGTATTTAATAGAATTAATCATAATATGATGTATATAGTTGATATTATATATCATTTATTATATATTCTATTCAATTTTAATAATGGCATGATGGTCATATATTCATTTATACCCGGAGGTATACATGAATTGAGTAATATTTGCCATTTTAGTTCTTCCATATCCAAGTGATACATGGTTATCCTTCCTTGTAAATCCTGTTTTATTTGATTTACAACCATAAATTTAAATGTATGATCATTGTATTCCATAATATGTCTTGCTAAAGCATTACTATTTTTCTGATGCTGAATATCTAATAAATGCTCTTTAATTCGTTCTCTAAATTTTCTCTTCGTTTTTCCCACGTAAAAGGCCGTACATTGTTGACACAAAGCTATATATACTATATTGATTGTATAACAATTATAATGCCCATGTATTTTTATATTACATTCATTAATCCTAATATTAGTACCGGTTTCATGAATATAACTACATGTACTACATGTCCCACATCTAAAATTTCCTTCTCTTACACTTGTATATTTTTCAGTATTTCTTTTGTTTTCTAATATGTTTTTGAAGGAAGGACTCTTCTTGTATACGAATTTTATTATTCCATTAAATATTTGTCTCCCAATTTTATCATTAACGAGGAAATCCCAATTTCTCTTAATAATGTGTTCTATATCTTTGGAACAATCATCAAATTTAATAATGTATAATGGGATGTTATTATAAGATTGTTGATCCATTATATCTTCATTATTAATTGATATTGCACCAGTTTTATATGTTCCATTTTTTCTTTTATTTATTACTTCATTAAATATTTGAACACAAAATTGTTCTGGATATCCCCTATTCATGAATAATTGCATGATGTATTTCATTTCTTCTAAGAAATCTACTTCTTCGCTGACCATCCTGGCTGCCCTGACCATCTGCCCCTTAACTATGGCTTTTTTCTGATGGCCAGGGTGCCAGCTATCAAAATGCAAGTACGCATTTGAAAAAGTAGGTTTTCTATGTATTTTTGTTTTCAAAATATTTGTTTTTTTGTCATGTGTTATATCTACATCTAGATAGTTAATATTATTTTCTTGGACATTATAAGTACATTTCAAAAATTTTACTGTGTTATTGATATATTGTAAAAATTTTTTCAATATGTTTGTATTTTTATCTGGATTCCATATGATAAAAATATCATCCAAATATCTGGTATACATTATAAGATGTTCACGAAACTCTGTTGTAAATAAATAGTTTTGTTCCCAATAACTCATTATTAAATTTGCATACATGGGGGCGCAAGGTGCCCCCATGGCTACCCCACTGATTTGTTGAAAATAACTACCTTCAAAAAATATGTAGTTATTATTGAGTACTATTTCCATTAAATTTATTAATATATTAATTTGATCTTGTTCATATAGTTTTGTCAAAAATAGTTGTTCTTCCAGCCATAATAGGCCTACATCATGGGGTATTGTAGTAAATAAATTTACTACATCTATTGTGATGAAGACATATTCTTTTTTCATAGTTATTTTATTAAGTCTACTCAAGAAATCCCATGAGTCTTTAGTTATGTAACTGAAAGATTTCATACTTTCCTTAAAGAAATGATCCAAATATTTGCTTATATTACATGTAACACTTCTATTTCCATCTACTATAGGCCTAAAATCCAAATTGTCAAGGCCTTTGTGTATTTTTATTCAAGATACCACTGATTACTGGATGTTCATTTCTCAGAAAGTCATATTCTTTTTCAGTGATACCCCCTTGGTATAACATGTCTTCTAACATTGTTTCAATTCTTTTATATGCTATATGTACTTGATTTCTACTTATTTCTACATATGTATTGCTCATTAACATGTTAGTCATGTATAGGCTGTAATCATTATAATCCAATATAACTATACCATTACCTTTATCAGGCCTCATGACTCTTAATTTTGGATCATTTTGTATATCTTTAAGAAGCTGTTTTTCAGTTGTTGTAATGTTAACATGTTTGTTATATTTGTATTTCTTATAAAATTTTCTTATATCATATTCACTTCTCCTTTCAAAATACATGATTTCATCATTCATGGGTGGATTGAATAGACTTGGTTTCGTGAACATTTTATTTACCCCAGTTTGACATTCAGTGTTGTTATTAAAGTATACCTTTAAATTTAATTTTCTGGAAAATAACTTTAAATCTAATATAGATTGTACCATATTGCCTTTAATACATGGGACAAAATTGAGTCCTTTTGAAAATAAGTCAGCATGTTCTGCTGTTATATCCTTGGAAGAATAATTATATATTTTATAATCTTTTTTTGTATTCATTATAACACTTGGATTACATAAAAAATACTCATTATGTTCTGTTGTTAAATTCATATTCGAACATACTGCTATATCTACATCATGTAGTTGCATACTATTGTCACTCTGAATAATATAATTGTCTGGATTTTGATTTATATAAAAGTTAACTAAGTAATTTTGATTATCTAAACATTCTGTGACATACGCATCTCCATTTTTATCTCTTACATTATACCCATCATTGCTTATCCCATCTTCATTGTACTGATATGTACTTAATTCTAATAGTATATTGTCATGCTCATTGTCATTTTGTGCTTGAAGCAATTGAGTATTAAAACAACAACCATTATCATAATCTTGTATACTACTATTATCAGATATCACATTCATATCAGGTACATAATCATCAGAAGAAGACGTTGTAATAATGCAGTTGTCCTGTATACAGGCAGACTTATCTTTAAAGTTTATGCGGGACTTACTCACGGTATGGTGATGGTGTTCTAAACATACCATTGGAGAAAGTACATGAGGTTCTTGGATAAAAACCATTACTGTCTGTACTCCCGCTTTTCCACCAGTGATACAATTTACATTCTCTAAGTCCCAAAAAAGTCTGTTTGGGTCTAGCGCCTGTTTTTTGGAATTCTTGCTGGTTGTTCACTTCATTATGATTCCTTAAACGATCCGACCATCTTCCGCCTTCTTCCGTGCTTTCCTCACCTTCTGTCTGGATGTTGTCGTCATCCTCTCTCGCGCGGATTGACGTCATCGATAATGGCCAAGTGTTGTTGTATTTGACCGTTGCTATGGTTGCTACTATCTGGATTCCCCGATTTAGGATATGCTTGGTGTTTTGCATATTTTTGAAGGTCCCGTTGGATTTTATTGCATTTCTTCCGGAAAATATTATCACAGCATGTAGTTACATCTGTTATAATGAATGTATACTGTTCATAAACATGTTCAAATAAAAGATCTTTAGATATATTACCGTTGAGTTCTTCTAACTGAGTAAACAATTCTGAAATGTGAATGTCATTGTATTTAACTATAATTTCCATCAGTCGAGTACCGCAGTTATCAAATAAAGCATGTAAATCATTGAGCATGTTCTTATTATTTGCACAGCCGTTTGGATACCTCCAGAGCCGTAAACCTTTGGGAATAATTCTAATAGATAACTGTTTTCTAATTGTAGACGTTTTAATTTAAACAGTTTTTTCTCAAATATTTTGAGCATATCTTGCATAGGTTGTATATTGTGTATGGTTTCCACTGTAGTAGTTTGTTTAGTAGAACCATTTAAAAAATTATACTTATTACTTTTCCAGCTGCTTACATCTTTGACCATTTGTTCTTTATCACCACGTTCAAAATTACCTTGAGTGTTAGAATTAGGTGGCGTTGGTTGTGTCAATGGGAACCCCAAACTGTTCCCTGTTTGCGTAGAATTCACCGTATCTCTAGTAAGCAATTGCTGTATAAGAACCGAATGTTCTTGTAATGTTTCATGAATGTGCTGTAACATACCCCCGACATCTACCGAACCACTCTCGCTCGCCATAAACCAGGAACCAAAACTGAACTACAACTTGTTGTAAAAAGCAAGGTGAGGCCGATGCCAATAAGGAGATGAAACAGACTCCAAAACAAAACTTCCAGGTACTAACCAACTCCAAATAGCCACAAGAAAAACTCTGTAACGAACTTTGTAACGAACACTGCTTTATTGTTGACCTAGGTTTCATCCTTACGAACTTCTTCAGAATACATTCTATCATTCTACCTCATACTCCCTAGTGGTACTTTTAAGTGTGGCAAATGTAGAGCATGTAACTTTGTAGTTAATAGTTTTCCTTATATGAATAATGTTATTTTTAATACATGCAACCATTTTACTTGTAATTCTGAAGGTGTGATTTATGCACTTAGATGCCCATGTAATAAATTTTACATTGGGGAAACCAAAAGGGCATTTAAGTTGAGGTTAATGGAACATGCTAGGGATATTATTAATAAGAAAGAGGAAAGCTCTGTGGCTATACATTTAAAAAAATTTCATGATAGCAAAAATGAGGGGCTTCAAGGTACAGTTTTGGAAAAAATAAATTTGTCTTGTTTTGACACTTGTGATATAAAATATTATTTGTTATCTAAGGAAGCTATTTATATTTTAAAATTTGATACTTTGTACCCTCATGGGTTAAATGAAGAATTTAACTGGAGGGTGTTAATTTAATTGTTTCTATTAATTGTTTAATTAGTTTTTGATTAATATATATGTATTGTGTATTTTGTAAGTTCTTTACTCCTTGAAGGCTAAGTAAGGCCAAGACGTTAGATGAATAAAGTGTGTCTTTATTTTATTTGTGGATTACTTTGTGGTTGCTCTCTCAAAAAAGCTAGTTCATTCAACCCACCCTTAAATAGCTGGTTATCTCTCTTTGAGAAAATGTGTTAATTAGAAATTCGGAAATCTTTTTCTAAAAAAACAGCTGGAGACTACAACGTATCCAATGAGGAGGCATTGTTGTTTAAAGAATTATGTAGCAACAAGAGTATCAGGATAATGAAACTGGACAATGGTGGGGGGAATAGTTGTGATGGACATCAATGACTATACTAATCTTATGCATGAGTTGCTTTTCACCAAGACTTATGTCCATATATCTAAGAATGAGCTCAGTATTGCCTATTCAGAAATTGATATCTGTCTTTATGACATGGTTATGCAGGGGCAAGTTAATAGTGACACGTATGATTATTTACTCAGTCAGCATCCAGTGGTAGCGGGCATCTTTGGGATACCCAAAATCCTTAAAGATCTCCAAAGTCCACCTTTGAGACGCATATTGGATGCAGGTAGAAGCAAGACCTTCTAGATAGCCAAATATGTGGACAGCCTGCTAAAACCATCAGTCACTGAGGTCTCACATATTTGAAAGGATTCTTGGGATTTTTTGACCAGGCTGGCGAAGCTCAGGTTTTCGGGTGATTGTATTTTGGTCGCAATAGATGTCCAAAATGTATATTCTGTCATTCCCCACAAGGTAGGGTTGGAGTGATTGGAAAGTATTCTTTCCAATATAGGATTGTTGCTCAATAATGAGATTAACACGGCTTGTACACTTATGGATCTGGTTTTGACCAACAATTTTCTTTATTTTGAAGGCCAATTGTTCAAACAGGCGAGTCAGGTGGCCATGGAGGCTTCTTTCGCCGCAAGCTTTGCCAACTTGGTCATGGCCTATTGGTAGAAGCATTATGTATTTAATAATCCCTTTGCCAAATGTTAGTCATTCTATATTCATTTCCTGGATGATATTTTTATCGTCTGGGATGATTCTGCCACAAAATTGAATGAATTTCTCGGGTATATCAATGGTAGTACATCTTTCCTAAACTTTACCCATACGTTTGATCATGATTCAGTGGCCTGTTTGGATGTATTTGTAACCAAGGATTATTCGAGAAATTGTTTTTGTTACAACATCTACCATAAAAAAACATTTTCCAACTCTTACCTCCATTTCAATAACTGGCATCCACAATTTCAAAAGAGGGCTGTGGTCAAGGGCCAGTTGGTCAGACTTGCTTTTATAATTTCTGATGATGCCACCCTCACTGTTGAAATAGACAAATTGATTGGCATGTTCAGTAAAAGGGGTTTACCCCCATGAGTTATTGGACAGTATTAAGAAAGAAGTCCAGGGTAAGAGGCTACTACCTATTCCTGGTGGTCGAACTGATGACCATTTGGCTGGTAATAGCTTGTCCAAAGAAACACAGCCATCAGTTGTCCCTTTTGAAACTTCACTAATAGTCACCTTTTATGTTGACATCTATGATGTAGTGGACACAGTGTGTAATTTCTGGCCAATTGTGATGAGTATCAGTGAAGGCAAAGAATTGTTTGGGGTCAAGCCAAAGGTTGTGTTCAGAAAGGGCAAGTCTTTTTAGAACCTTTTAGAAATTAAACGTGACGTGAGTTGTTCAAGTAGAAATAAGGGCATGTACAAATGCAATCATTGCAATTATTGTCAGCATATTTTATTGTGCGACTCATTTTTCATCAGGAATAGGAAGTTTAAGGTAAAAAAAAAACTTCAATTGTGTATCCAAGGGGGTGGTATATGGAGCTCTTTGTCAATGTTGTAAGGCATTCTACATTGAAAAGACTAGTCGTAAACTGAAAGAAAGAATTTATGAACACTTGAATGACATCAAGAAAGGGAAGAACACCAATGCTTTGTATAGGCATAGTTCAGCTTTTCCTGACCACCACTTCAAGTTTGTAGTGTTGGACTATATGGAATGGGGTGCAAGGGGTTTTAGCATAGAATAACACCTCAACAGAAAGGAATTAATATGGATCTTGATGTGTGATGTCCTTACTCCACCTGGGCTTAAATCACTGCTGTTCCATTACCCCAATCCTAAAATTGAAAACTATGGAGGGGTAATTCATCGGTCAACTTTATAATTTGTTGTTTATATATTGTTGTAACATGTTTGGCACTATTTTTTCACTTATACACATATTTTCAAGTTTTTAATTAAGTAATTAATTTTTTAAGTATTTATATCGGTCGATTTTAACCACATGACTGCAAGATGTTCCTTTATATTGTGTGGTTTATGTGATTACTACAGTTGTAATGAAGTCTTGATGTAAGAGGAAAGTGCTTGACTGTTGTTTTTTGCTCAATAAATTTTTGGTGGTTGCTAATAGCTTTGTGGTTTATACTGGACTTGTGTGCTTCCTGGACCTCCATCACTTTATATATTTGCATATACTGCAGTTATTGCATATCAGATGTGCATACAGAAAGTCATCTGTTACAAATTTACAGTATGCTATATTCTAAAGTTTATCATGTATAAATACAAATCAGTGAATCCTACAGCTGTTCTGCCATGCATGTCAGAAATTGACATTCCTGTTCCATTTGTTGGCACATGAAACCATAGAAAGGTTATTGTACATTCAACTGTATTACCCAAGCATTTGTTGTATATTAATCTTCTTCTTCTTTCAGCTTTTCCTGGTTAGGGTTCGCCACAGTGGATCACCTGTCTGCTCATGATTGGCAGTGGAGATTTTATGGTATCGAGTTGCCAGCCTGGCACCCAACCTTCCACAGAAGGCACACACTCATGCCTAGCCCCAATTTAGTGTGTCCAATCCACCCACAGCATGTCTTTGGGATGTGGGAGGAAACCGGAGCACCCGGAGGAAACCCACGCGACCACAGGGAGGACATGCAGACTCTGCACAGAAGGCACCCCAGCAGATAAATGATAAACCTGAGTATAATTACACTCATCAAACCTAACTGTTGCTGCTATAGATGTTTTGTGGTATGATCATTAATATTTGTGTGACTCACATGATTGTATTGACAGTGCTTAGCTACACGTGTGGCAGGTGTATTGAACTACTTTGCCATTGAAATGTATACTGTGGGAGTGAGTAATCAGATTAAATTACAACACACATGTAGGTTGAAGAATTCTAAGGCTGGCATTGTCTTACGTGTGTTTAGGAAACAATACTGATGGTTGTTATGGCAATGCACACACCTCTGGTAATATGGAAATATGGAGAAGAATCACAGACACCTGTGCAGTCATTCCAGTGATATTAGTAAGTGATGAAATAAAACACTTTTTATGCAACATGAATGTTCTCAGTGGTAGAAAATTACTGAGTGTTAATGCATGCTGTGTGTTTATGTAGAAGAATAATGATGGACATGACACGTACACATAGGTGTCACATTAAGCAGGATATAAACAGAATAATAACCTGCTATACATATTACTATTTATCTAACTATAGCAGATGTGACATACATGCATGCATGAATCATGCTAATATGGCATATGCAAAAACGCTCATAAATCAAGGTATAAGTCAAGTGTAGTCCGTCCCCTTGCAAAAAGGTTGTGTTTCTGAAGGTCATGATGTAGATCATTATGCTTAAGATGTACTTCTGTGTATATTACACAAGACATGGGACAAATAAAAGTACATGCCGGCAGCATGCTGTTAAGACGTTAGCTAATGGGCAAAAGTAACAACCCTCAGGCTACAATTATTTGTCACTATGATACATTTGTGTTAACGTAAACAATTATATGACGTGTCCTTCCTGGTGTAAGTGCCACACCATATATGCTGACTTAAATGAGTGCATTAAGGTACAGATTTGAGTGCAGTATACTGTAATTGATATATGCACTGATGACACCAGTGGGCGAAACCGGTTTGCAGTTCTAAGTCTTCGACTGTGTTTGATCTATGGTTTCAGCTGCATTGCTTGTAATTGGATTTGATTGACTTATTTACTTATGGATATGGAATACAAGAAGAGAGAAGGTGGTTTCTCATTTTTCATTATTCTTATGCCTTATGAAAAGTTTTTTGAGAATTTGAAGTGCTGGAATGGTTGTGATTGATTGTTTAATTATCTTTATGATGTGTACTTCCTAGCTGGTACATGCACTGTTTTTGTGATATGGACTATATATATATTTATTTTCAGTGAATACCTCTGCATCGACCATCACGTCCATGATTCTCTGAATTTTACAAGAGAAATGAAGTAGTTGGCCAGCTGTACAACTTTGCCCTTTTCCCTACTGTAGTGCGATCTCTGAGTTGGTATATATAGTTAGGGGGGTGGGATGGGGGCAAAGCCCCACACTTGGGTGGGTTTGATTTAGTTAACTGTGGGTCCGCTGTGCTGTGAGGCAAATGTTTCATTGTCCTTGGAAAATTCAGCGACTCGCAGAAGTGATTTTCAGTGAATACTGGTCGATGATGAGGTGTTTGCTGAAAATAAATTTCAATGAAGTAATATAGACTTGTGTGTGTGTGTGTGTGTGTGTGTGTGTGTGTGTGTGTGTGTATATATATATATATATATATATATATATATATATATATATATATATATATATATATATATAAGCCTTGTGAAGAGCAATATTAACTGTATGATTGTACAATAACACAGCACACTCCGGTGAAGCATTAACATGTGTTACTGTTACCCCTTGTACACTTACTTTGCAAATGTGCCAAATGTTCACTGGCCTGTAACAAATCTTGTTATCCTTCACTCGTAGATCACTAATTCCATTGTAAGGACATTAGCAAAGCCAGCAGTAAAGAGGATAGTTCAATTAAATGCTGAACAAGAACGAAAAATGAAAAGAAAGACCTCATGCCATTCCTTAATTAAAGTTCTCCTTGCTACACTGTGTGCATCTACTACATCATCATATTGGGACTGCTCACAAGTAATTTCAATGAAGAGTATCATAACTTCAACTAAGCAACATAAACACACTAGGAAATGTCATAGTACAGGCTCACTTACACTTTAAGAATATTTTGTAGCAAGCCACGCATTAAGAACTGTTATAGAAGACCTCATGTCCTATAAAGCTTGAGTGTGAACAAAATAATTATAGTAATACATATATGCTATTATGAAGAGATGCATTACAGAGCATTATTATTTGGAAAATAAGTAATGTCTTTGAGCAGTCATCGACATACTCAGCATTTGCATCCTGCCAGCCTCGAACACATGTTAAGGCAGATTGCAGAGAGATGTGTATTAGCCATTGATGCCACAGAAACAGGCATATTGGTTGTGTCATGAACCCCCTTGAAGGGATTACACCTGTCTCCTATTGTAATGTGCATGGATCCCCTAACTTGGAGTATGAGGCCTTAAAAATGTGGCCGTCTTACTGTGCCATAACTACTTTCTTTGCCTAAGCCACTCCTGCCTGACACAGTTACTCGTCAGACAGATGTTAACAGATTCAAATGCTTGCTAATCATACTACACATACTACAAACCTGTGTGTTGTCTGCATCTGCCAAAGGAGACGGTACTGGAGCGTGTCACAAATAATAATCAAGATGTTAATTTATCCAGTAATAATTTGTCAGATCAATGAAAAGGAGGTAGTTGTTAATGTTCCCACAATTGTGAGTAGTACACTATCAGTGCTGCTTGGACAAACCATTTTTTTCTTGCACATTATTTTTTACACACACAGTCCCAGCTTCAAACACAACTTAGCTGTGTAGATGTGCTATACAAGTTACTACTAACTGCATATGCCACAGGAACACTCATGATTCAGGAATCTCGAACATCTTTTTCACTGCCATGAAATCCTCAAATGTCTTGCAAGTTATTTGTTCAACATCAAAAGAGATACAAATAATATGACTGTGGTTGTCTCATGTCAGTGCACTTGTGTAATGTTGTCCTTTTCTACAATTGAACAGCCACCTATGCAAGTTCACAGGCTAATGAAGTTTGTGTTAATCACGCGTACCACAGTGGAAGTCTTAGCACAACTGTGATTGTGTTGCAAACTAGTTGTTTGTGGTAAAAGAGATGGGGAGGCCTCTCCCATTGTAAGTGTGCACAATACAGTTTTTGTGGATGTCATTCATGTATAATGATACGCAGAGAGTATAATCACTTACTGTGGCTTTTGAACACCTACCTATGCGACCACAGAAGGTACGTGATATTGTGAAGACGGAATATGGAAAAGGAGTAGTCTTACTAAAGATATATGTGTATTTGAAAGCATCACATGATCTTATTGCTGCGAGATGTATGTGTACCTACAATCTGGTTAAAATTGTGGTACAGTCTATCTTGCCACACAATATTGCATGATGTTACTATGACAACCCATCACTGCCAACCAGTATGTGATGTGGATATCCCACCTCTGGGCCAGTAATCAAGTAGCCTCAATCCTCATCACTGGCACCTGTGGGTGGATGTTCACTTGGAGGATAACAGGTACACACACAGTTTTTCCAGATGCATCAAGTGCAATTTCAGTTAAGAGAACACAGAGACCACAGACAGTCCGGGGCTGGTTTCTCCCTCTTTCTGCAGATTCCCAATTAGACTCCCCACTGGCACAGCTATAGAGTTGAGTCCTTGGCCAGAGTTCCAAGCCAAGTTGTCTAACACACTCTCCCTGTCCAACCAGTGCTTCATGTCCCTGCAGGGACACGCACACTTGTAGATTTGTTTTACACGCACACACACACACACACACACACACACACACACACCTGGGAAAGGCTGGCACAGGTTTACCAGATATGCCCCCTTTCTGCCCAGACTATTAGGTAGTTATGACTGCCACCAGACTTTCCTGCCTGCTACCTTAAGGCTCTTCCAAGTGTACCCAATATTTTGAGTGAAATTAATGTTAATACAAATGGTAGTTTGACCAAGAGCAAGGCTAGTAGTAGTGGCCCACACCGTGTCACCAAATAAATATGCAGGTACTCTCAAAACTTAAATATTTTTACAAGATCAGCTACAATGAAAGGTTTAAATATATTCAATAGTAAGTATTAAAACAAGAGAATACTAAATATATATTCACAGTGATATCAAAGTTCAAATCACAGGAAATATATAAAATAACATTGCAGGACAAGCTCAGACAAATAAAAGCAATATCTAAACTAAGCTTCACTATAGTCCTGACTGTGTTTAAGAGAGTTACTATACCCTAATAACTTAATTCATAGTGCAAGGCAGATGATGTGGTGAGTGGTTCTTCTTGTTGTTGTCAGGCGCAAGACAGAATACAGAATGCTCAGTCTCTCTAAGAGACTTCTCAATATAATGTCTAAAATATTACTGCTGAAATAACTTGCAGAAGAACATCACTTCTTGTCATCTGACTTGTAGTTCCCATGCAAACCCCCCATTGCTGGAAACTGGCTGGACTTAGTTCCTACCTGTAACATACACACACAAGGGCTTTTGCTCAGATCTTTTGAGGTGCTGGAAGTAATTAGTTCCTAGTATATACTTTGCTTCTCTGGCTGCATTGAAACCTATGACATAATATCTAAAGTTTGCTGGACTGAGGTTAACCCTCCAGTTTCCTCTGTTAAGTCATACACATTTAAACAGTTACAACAGTGCATGCACATTTCTGTTCTCTCCAGTAAAGCTCACTGTGCATACATTTCAAATGCAAGCACTTTACAAAAACCTTTTCAACACAAATGTCTGTATAAATCAGTTTGATGTACACATGACATACAGTGCAAATAGATTTGTAACACCACCATCTTGTATGAATCAGTTTGGTATTCATAAATGGCATATAATTATTTACAAAATTCTAGCTAACTGTATTGGCAGTACCTCCTTTCTTCACACTTACGTGTAACCACACACACGTGATGCATAATGCAGTCATCACTGTGGTGGTAGAAACCCTATCATACACAATGTGTAGATAATTACTGATCAGAGCCCATGGCTTACTATGAAAACAACATACCGAACATTGTAAACCAAGAAATAAAGGCACTGGAAGAGTCAAGAGCACAAAACCAACTGACTGTAATCAAAGGATTTAATAAGTTGAAGCGCTTTTCGTTTGCTGTCTTTAGCAAACTTCTTCAGAACAAACAATCTAAAAGTTAAAATCTCTTAGCACAGGTTTAAATAGTCACTGTGATTAAACTAATTATAACCAAGCCAATCATCATTAAATAACGTTTCTACCTTCTTTTCCAAGCATTGCTCTTAAAAACAAGCAATTACAAGTGAATACAGTTTTTGAAACACACTGATTAGATAATTATTTCAAAAATGCAATTTTTCACAGTTGTAATATGACTTCTCCTGTGGCACTGGCTGTTGATACTGTATTCTCTAGATGGTATAGCTAGACAGGCAGGTGGTTTGAATCCAGCAGTGACTGAGTACAGAGTGTGTGCCTCTCTCGTCCTGTGTAGAAAAGACTTATAAAATGACCTTATAAAATGGAACTTGGCTAGAATAATAGGATTCATGCTAGCATGCATTTGTTAACCTGTATATATTTGCAAATAAAATGCATGAAATTACTTAATGACTCCCGTTCTCAGTGATTTGCCAGACATTCAGACATTTAGTGATGAACACCACAAACAAGATGCATAAATGTGAACATCATCTGAAACTTTGTGCATTTCAGAAGTATTGCTGTGTAAAATACAATGTTTCCACTATAGATCAAGAAGAGTTAGGACAGTAGAAATGTGATGAGGGCATAAGGAGGATAATCAGGGGTTAATAACATGTGCAGCACACAGTTACTATTAATACGGGAAGACATTAACTGTTTTGATCTACATTGGACTCGAACCCTTGACAGTGTAGTATAAATGTGTAGAGACCAGAGGATTATCTCAGTTCACCACATAAGAAGTCACACAGTTTAAGGGATACTGATAACAGATTGAAGAAACTGAGAATGTAGGCATCAGCCTTCATCACAGTTACAGTAATAGTAATATCCTTTAGGGTGTACGTGACATCCAGCAGCTAAATAGATGTATAAGAGTAACTGTATCCCACTTTGGTACTTTTACTGTTTCCTTATATGCAGCAGGCCTAAGTATGTTTGTGTGGAAGAAACTTTAGTAGTGCAGTGTAAGACAAAAACTCACCAGGTTTTGTTGTAATACGTGAACTGCCATTTACTGTCACTTACTACTGCTACTCAGTTCCAGGCATTATTCAAACATTGACAACACACAATGAAGAGAGAGAAGGAGGAGAGAGAAAGAGATTTATAGACAGGTATACATTTGTTTTTAATGGGCCTTTTCTGCCAATCTTTGTTGTGTGTTACTCTTAGGTTTGTCATCTTAATTTTTCTGTCATGATTTGTACAATAAAGATTATCAATGGCGGTGTTGATGAGGTACAGTCTGGGGGTGCACAAGGTCAGTCTATCACTGAGGTTATGGCTCTCACATCCCCTGCCCATATGGACTTATATGCCTATGCACATATCCATGACATGGCATCATTTCAGATAGGACAAGTTGAGGGAACACAGTTGATCTCAGAGTAGTGTGGTTATTCCAGTTGCACTGCTGGCCAAGTTTCCACACAACCTTCATGAGGGCAAGGCACCACATAGAAGTGTTGGTAGAGGTGCTCGGAGGAGGTCTTCTGTCCACACTCCTCCTGTTGTTGATGTGTCAGTAGGTGTCATGAAG
>NC_056745.1:1020303661-1020456161 GCF_019279795.1 Protopterus annectens | reverse complement strand
AAGAGACATAAGCTGTTGTCACGGGAGAATAAGTTTCAAACAGTTTTAAGAACCAAAGATTCATATGATACTCTCACCTTCTTAAAAGCAATTGTTACCCTGCTTAAGTTGTGATGTCATATTAACGGTGGAAGGAGTTTGTTTTATGTTGGTGCGGTGTCCACAGATGTTTTAGTGTTTCTACATTGTGACAAAGTGTTTCGGGTGGTAGACATAGTATGATGTTGGTGTACACAGTTCTGAAGGATATGGAATCTAATTCACGGTTGCGTCGTATGATTTCAGTAAATATGCACTTCCTTACTGCTTAGCAGTGCTATTCACTCTTATGTTTACGGTGGATTCTACATGGTTACTGGGAGTTTGTGTTCTCGCCCTAGATTATTTAGATGTTATGAGATTATGTTGCTGTCGTGCAGTTATTTATGGGTATCATTGTTCGATCTTGTGATATGATATTTCAACGTTATGCAAGTCAATGTCAGTTTTTCCTAATATGTGGATGCGATATTATGGTCTCGATATTGCAGGACTCGACGTTTTAATCATTCAGTATTTTCACATGTAACCATATATACATCATATATATATACACATATATATATATATATATATTATATATATATATATATATATATATATATATATATATATATATATATACATATACATAGATATTATATATATATATATATATATATATGGGTCTATATGACTTGGTCGACAGTTCATATGATCGACTGTTTATTTGGTCGACAGTTCATTTGATCGACAAGCATTTTAGGGCTGTGCCCCCCACACCCCCCCCTAACTATATATATCAACTCCAGGGTCGCACAACATTGGGAAAGGGGGCAAATGCTTGTCGACCAAATAAACAGTCTATAGATATATATATATATATATATATATATATATATATTTTTTTTTTTTTTTTTTTTAAGGCTTACCCATTGTGTTACCCTTTCATTGTTAATACTAAAAAATTTAAAACTACCAAATAAAACATCAGATTTGCCTTAAAGTTTGCACTCCTAAAATGGTTAGCTACACGAGAATGAAATTTATTCTAGGAATTGGGAAACTGATCATAAGTAATAACTTCTTGTTATTAGATATTTTTTGGAGTACCTGGGTCATTTATTAAGTATCCTTGTTATGCACCTTATAGTACATGTGCATTATGCCTCAAGCAAGTATGGTCATGCATAGGCTGTATTAACCCCCTCTGTATTTCTGTTAAGCTTTATAAACTGTATTTTCATGTCTTGGGCTTAGGAATACCTATGACACTTCTGCCTTTAAAAATTACTTAATATATTGTCTTTGCTGTTGTTTCCTTTCTGAGCACCTTAACATATCTGCTGTTAAGCCCTTCATAGTGGGAGACTGTCATTCCCATAAAGGAGTGAGCATAGGAAAAACCCTTGTGCAGGTCCTGTAGCTCTCCTTAGACTTTCAAGGTCTAGAAGAGCTGTAGCAATTTTGCTTGCATGGTGGGGGACTGCTTTCCAACAATTAGATGTAATTTTGCTACATAGATTCTCGTCTTATTCTAGCAGGCATCTACTGTTGTACTTATTAGTGACTCAGGCTTCCTGCCACTCTTGTCTTCCCTCTGTTCTGTTTATATTTATGTATTGGTAGCAGACCAGCTAAGCCTTGATAGTGATTATCGGTTCATTGATTTTGTTCATGTCAGAAGAATGCAGGATTTGGATCTTTATCTGGGACTACATCATCATACCAGATAAACAGCTGTACCTGTTGTGCAGCATTTAACAGCAGCATAGATAAAGATTCTTATCACACTAGGGTTGCCACCTTTCCAAATAGCCAAAGTGGGACATTTTTGGTACAAACATCAGACTTTACAGGGTGGCACATATCCAGGGCCAGTACAAAGGATAGAACTTAACTTTTTTGCCTAAATAAAAGCTTATTCTTATAGCATTTTAGTTGCTTATTCTGTTTCTTATAACATTTAGGTATTTCATATACATAATAACTGTTTTATGCAACTATTACATAAAATATAGGAAATAATTTTACCTTAAATCTCAGGACATTTGCCATTTTTACAATTTTTTTGTCAGGACACAACTGTCCAAAGAGGGACTGTCCCTTGCAAAGTGGGACAGGTGGTAACCCTATATCACACACCTAACTCAAGTCACTCCTCTACAGCATGTTTCACTTGCATCAGTAGAGCTGTATATCCTAATTGGTACAAACTAATTAACCAGTAAAAACTGAAAGTGTTCTCTGTCTTGTGAACACTACAGTATATCAGTCATCCAAACAAGATAACATTACATTGTATTTCTCACCATTCTTTTTATATTATCCCACCTGTATTTGTGACGCTTTTTGCTTTTGTTCTTTTTTTTTTTTTTTGGTAATAAGCCACCTTAGATATCCATTTATGTTGAAGATCCACTCCCTGTCTTGTTATTCCCTAGGCTTCTTATATATTGCTGTTATACGCATGTGCTTACACTTAACTGTTAAGCAAAGCATTTTGAATATTACTTCTTGTTGCTGCTAAGTTCCTGCACAGAAACATGCTAGCCTGGGTAGCTAAGCATCCTTTTAAGATTCATTGGAAAGATTGAATGGCTTTTGCCATATTATAAGAGGCAGCCTTACTTATAATGTGAAGTGCATTTTTTAATCAGCACTATTTTTGAGTACCAGTTCTCTGTTAAGGGATTGATCATCATTTGATTCATTAGTTAATCATGCAGGTGTAAACCTCTTTAGGACTCCATTGTTTCCTTTATGTAAAGCAGTTTCCCCGTTATCTGTCATCTGCACTGAACATAGTGTAACAGTCTGTTTTTTGTGAAATTGTTCCTCCACCCTCACTAACACACTGTCAATTTACAAAGAGTGTTTTGCTCAGCAAATGACTGAGTACATTTTGTGTGAGGAACAGTTATAACATTATTCTGAATTATTTTCCCCTGATGGACTTCATCTGAATAATTCTGGTGATAAACGTTTTACATAACATCTATTATTCATTTGTAAAGCATTTTCTATACCTGCCAGTAAATCAGTCATACCAGTACAAGACCTAGAGAAGCAAATAACCCTTTAAAGGTTTATTATGCAGATGTCAGAAGCCTAAATAAGAAAGCAACTGAGCTTCAAGTTCTTCCTCATTTATATTATTTCGTAGTTCTGGCTGTTACTGAAGCCTGGCAGTCTAACAGCATTAACAATCCAAGGTTTCCAAACTCTGAGTGCCTAAGAACTAACACTTCAGGAGCTGCATTATAATTTTTGTTCATGATTTAGTTTTGGCCAAGTTAGAGACTTGCAACATTATCATAATTACCCTGGAACCACAGAAGAGTAGTCAGTCTATTAAACTTATTGCTTTTTATAGGATTCCCAGCCTTAATCTGGATTAGGAAATAACAGTATTTCAAGATGTGTTTAATATTTTTAAAAGTAACAGCAACATAATTTTATCAGGGGACTTTAATTAACAAACAGACTGCAGGTTTAGATGCTAGCTGTTTAATACTGAGGGGAAATTTTTGGATATTACTTTCTTTGGGAAATTATGCGGACATTGATGTAACTTTTTGAACATATAATAACAGTATTTTGGACCTGTTGACTGCTAGTAGTATCAGTCCTGTGTCCAGTATTATGCTAATATGTCCACTAAGTAATTCTGACCATAGTGGCTTCCAGTCTCTCATTGTTTATCATAACATCTTATCCCTGGATACAAGCTATTTAAATTCTGAATTTAATCCTGATTCTTGGTTGTAAGATTGTAATTGTCATCCTTTGCATTGCTGGGACCATTTTAAATTGCAATATCTCTCTGTGCTAAACAGCTATAAAATAATTAGAAGCTTCAGTCCTTGTGTGCTCACTTCTTTTCAGTGGAATAACCATATCAGCAGCATTCAAAAGAAGAGACAGAGAGAGTGCAGACTATATAAAAATATTGATCTAGGACCACCAAAAGTAGCTCCTAAGCAGCCTATGGAAAACTGAAATCAGTCACTTATGAGTGTAAGGTAAATTTTGAAGAAAAACGTGTGTCTTGCAACGAGAATCATACAGTGTCCTACAAATATATGAACTCTGGTTGAGGTTATTACACACATGTATGCCCCCTTTCTAACAGTGGCACTTAAGCTATTTCAATGGGGTTGCTCATTGATGTTTTTTCCAAGCACTTTGCCTACCTGGTTATTAATACCTACCTTCCAGCCCCAGCTCATCCTTCTAGTATGGACATCTTCCCCTAATTGACTACTCAAGGTAACATGCATCATAGTTCAAATGATTTAACTTATCCTGATGTTATTGAAAATGTAGCTTTGGTTTTCTTAAGGAAGATAAAATGTAACAGTGACAGTTGGCCAGATAACATGCCCG
The DNA here is from genome assembly GCF_019279795.1 of Protopterus annectens. NCBI lineage: Eukaryota > Metazoa > Chordata > Ceratodontiformes > Protopteridae > Protopterus > Protopterus annectens. The sequence goes on along the minus strand of NC_056745.1, from coordinate 1,020,451,754 downwards.
ATACATGATTTAAACATCTGGGCGCACATATGTTTGCCACACTGACTACTGTAGTAAAATGCATGGTTCCATCTTCCTAGAAAAAGACTAGCATCATTCCAGGTAAAAAAAAAATAAAAAGTACAAAAAATGGGATTTGTTGTATTATAGATCGGTATTTATTTTATTTTATATATTTATTTTATTTGACATTTGTTAACCAGGTTAGTCTGACTGGGTTGCAGAGCCCTTTTTCAGTGGAGACCCAAGGAGAAAAGCTCCACAAATAAATATAAAAACAAAACATCATACAATATTAATATACAAGTGTGTATACACAGGAGCAACAGAATTCAACTTATAAATGAATATATTAGATTACAAGAGTAATATTGAGGGTTTAAACAGTCGTGGTACATATTAAGTATATAAAATATAATATAAAAAGTTAGATTATATCTAATAGTTACATCAGAGAAAAGTTCAAGTTGGTAGAATATCATAAAGACCTTAAATGAGTAGTTGTGCTAAAGTGTGCTTCAGCGTGACAAAAGCTTGGCTCGAGGGCTGACTTTCAGTAGATCACAGATTTTTGCTGCTCTGCTACATATGAAAGCCTGACCCAGAGTCAGGTCGTCTATGAATTATTTAACCCCTGGTTCCCCATGAACCTGCAATCCTCTACTGGAGACAGGTGCCCCCTTCCATCCCTGCTCTGACTCGGTGATGAGTGGTGCTCTTTGCTGACCTTGCGGCTGGCTATCCCTGGCCAACCAGAGATCCACAGCATGGCAGTATGGTTGCACTTCAGCAGGATTCTGACATAGAGGTGTTAAGTCATAATCCCACAGATGGTAGCTTTGCACCACTGGTTCCTCAGCCAAGCACATACACCAAATGTCTGAACCTAAGGTTCCTCTCATACTGAACAGGATTACTATCGCAATTACTCATCATCAGTAGGGTAAAACTAACCTGTCTCACGATGGTCTAATCCCAGCTCACGTTCCCTATCAGTGGGTGAACAGTCCAACACTTTGTGAATTCTACTTCACAATGATAGGAAGAGCCAACTTCAAAGGATCAAAAAGTGATGTCGCTATAAACGCTTGCCTAATCAGTATGACTTCTTTGCTCTGTAAATGTTTCGAAAGATGTTTTTTGAACTCAACAATAATCCTGGCCATGGTGCTGTATTATTTATCTGTCAACATGGCTTTATGAAAAATCATTCTTCATTTTCCTGCTTTATCAGTTTATGTGGTCATATTAGCAGCACTGAGGATAAATTACTTTGTGTCATTGTGGTATATTGAGATTTCTCCACAGCATTTGATGGTGTACCACATTCAGTTATAGAATGCATGATGAAACATGGTATTACTACCTTTGTATTAAACTAGATTAAGTCATGGCTTTCTAATAGGTAATTTAATGTAAAAAATTAATGGCTGTTATTCATGTTTGGCTGATATTCACTCAGGGGAACCTTAGGGGGTCTGATTTAGGTCTGAAACTTTTCAACATGATATTTTCTTTCTGCTTACAAATGAAAGAGAACCCCCATGATTCTGTGCTGTGGGGTTCAGGTGCCTAGGTAGTGACACTTTTCCCTGTAGAAGATTTGATTGGGGACACATGACATTCATCTGCAGAGAAATTTGGTTGTTGTGAATTCCCTGTGGGTAGAACGAAGCACAGACTGCCATGCCCACAGCTTTAATAACCAAATGCATGGGGGCAGAATAAGTATTGAGTGTTATGCCCAGTGTACAGTACATGCCTATGTAGCTACAACATGTAGAAGTGTGCTGCATTGTAGGTAATTTTCCCTAGATACTGGAAAGGGGGAAGTAGTCTACACACACCAGTTATAAAAACACTGCCCGTTGTGCACTGCATTTTTATTATCACTGACATGCTGATTGGCCGGCCTGCTGCTCTGGCTTTCCATACTGCTTGCTATGTCATGTTGTCTTGTGGGCCATGAACATTATTTTCCCCCCAAGCATTTGGTTATTGAAGTTTTGAGCATAACACAACATTCTTCTCTTTACCTACAAGGAATTCACAACAGCCATATTTCTCTGCAGCTGAATGTCACTTTAGACATGTGTCCCCAACCAAATATACCATAGGGAACTGTCCTGCTACCTATGTGCCTGGACCCTGTGCTGGGACATCTCCTGTGTGACGTCCCTGCACTGGCCCAGTAATCAAGTAGCCTCAATCCTCACCACTAGCACCAGTGAGGGACGTGCACATTGGGAGGATGACAAGTATACATGCAGTAAAGTACAATTTCCCTTAAGAGCACACGGAGATCACAGTCAGTCTGGGGCTGGTTACTCCTTCTTTCTCCACATCCCCAATAAGACTCCCCACTGGCACAGCTATAGAGTTACAATCTCAGCCGAGTGGTTAAGCCAAAACCACCAGCACCCTCTCTGTCCAACAATTGCTTCATGTCCCTGCCCAAGTAGCTGACACACACACTTTGAGATTTGATTTATATACAAACACACACACACACACACACACACTCCTGGGAAAGGCTGTCACAGATTTACTAGCTATGCCCCCTTCTGCCCAGACTAAAAGGTAGTTACCATTGCCACCAACCAACTCTTTATCAGCTACTATAAGGCCCCTCCCAAAGGGTGACTAATCCTACTGTGTGATGTTACTATTATCCAAATGGTAAGTATGACGAAGACTTGCAAGGATATTTAAGAGTGGCCTGTACAGTGTCACCAAATACTTATGCAAGTACTCGAGTAAATATCTCTATACAAACCAGCCAAAGTCAAATGGTTTAAATATATTTAATAATAAATAATAAAACAGCAAGACACTAGTCAATAACTCAGCACAGTGACTACAGAGTTCCAAATCACAGGAAATATTTTAAAACAATATTGTAGGACAGTCTCAAATAAATACATAAAACATCTAAACTAATCTTTACTATATTCCTATCTATATCTAAAAGAAGTCACTGTAATCTCGTTACTTACTATTAGCAAGACGCAGGTAGAAGTGCAGATGAGTGGTATGTCTCTAGTTCCAGGACAAGATACAAAATGCACAGACTCAGGGAGAGTTCCCAAATTAATATCAAAACATTACTGCTGGGTCAGTTGAATGATATCACTCTTTGTCACCTGCCTTCAGTTCCCAGGCTAACAGATACCAACAGAATTTAACATTTCTCTGTGAAAAATATTTGTCTCTCAGAAGTTTGCCTAGAACTGGAAGCCATAAAACAATTAACAATTTTACATTTGAAACCTAGTAGTTATTTCGGTTTCAAGATAATAGAAAGAAACTTTTAGCTCTAGACATCCTATCTCCTTGCTGCACTGAAACACAATCGTAAAACAATTCATTTATTTTCTTAGAGTTTGCAAGTTAACTCTGTTCTTTTCCAGTAGGGTACACTATGTTTACATTCTTGAAGCTCAGTACATAACATACAGTCCACACACTTCTGCACCAGTAGTTTAATATCCACATAACATATAGTTCTGTTACATTTGTAAGACAAGCCTATGGATCATATTAATATTCATAAATGAGATATGATTATTTACAAAATTCCAGATAGCTGGACTGGCAGTGTCACATTTCTATATATATCATATTAATATTTTCAAGTGACAAATAATTATTTACAAAGGTCCAGCTAGCTGGGCTGGTAGCATTTTGGTTTATCACATCCTGTTTGGCATCTACTTTTTTGAAGTAAAAGACAATACCAAAGGACTTTGGCTGACTAAATTTGCAGATGACTGCAAGCTAGGAGCAGTCACTGAATCACCAAATGACCTACCCATTTTGTAGGAAGGTTTGTTTGAAATAAATAACTGGTTCCTTTGGGAAGTCTTCTACCCAAGGGAGCTACCACATTGACAATATGTCCATAAGAGATGGCACAGTTGTTTGGGATTTGGGGAATTATGTGGACATTGACCTAACTTTTGACCAACATGTGTCCATTTTTGTAAGAAAGTCCTTCTATATTGCACAGCTTGTAAACAAAAGGATTGTGCCTAAGTATGGGTATAAGTATAGGTATGTCATTGCCCCCCCCCCCCCTTATTAGGCCGTTCATTGAATTTAATGCCACCTTTGGCATGTATCTGTCCAGACATGTGCAACAACTGTAATGTCCCAGAGATATCTTAGTAAAAGGATACAGGGTTGACTCAAAGCCCTGTCAGTATACTCTGTATCCTACAGACTGCAAAGAGGTGACCTGTAGATGGAATAAAAGGTATCCTCTGACCCATTACTGATGGATTTACTTCACATCAGAAAGTCAAATGCCATCAGAAGTACTGCATCTAGGGATCTAAATCTCTTCTGCAACATCAACAGAATGGTTTGGTGGGACATGTATATCTCACAGAGGACACTGCTGCTCTGGAACCGACTCCCCATCCACATAAAATGCAGTTCATCCCTGTCCATATTTAAGTGTAACTTAGATCTATGGATGGGAAACAGAAAATTTACCCCATGACTGTCCCCTGTACAACTAATGAACAGATGCAACTCCTGAATGCTTTATCCCATGCATGAGTCCCTTCAGATTATCTGTGGTATGGTCAAAGTTATTCTCATTAGGGTTATATAATTTTTGATCATGGGCTGGGTAAGACCAAATGTTGAATCATCAGGTTTAGCTATACTATATCTACTCTTTATACACATGTATATTGGTTATCTCACTTGCACAGAAAAATCTTTTTATATATAGGGCCAACATTTGATCCTTATAGCAACAGCCATCAGGTACAATATTGCTTTCCATCATTTAAGTCCTTTCCTCCCAGGTTTCCCACTTTTGTTGTTAAATATTTGAGAGTACATATTTTGGACTGGTTTCGAGACTGTATTGTTATTGATAAAGATATTTGCAACTATTTCTGTCATTGATTTACCCCATGGTTGTAATCACTCGAGTTCTTTCTAATATTAACTACATGTTTTTGTACACCAGATTTTGGATATTACTCAGGTCCTCTCATTGAAGATTTGTTAAAAAATTTTTTCCCGAAATCCTTCCAAACGTCACATGTTATTTCTTTTATTAAAGAGACGTAGCATTTTGTACATTGCAGTACAATTTGTTTTTCATAGGCTGTTATTGTCTCTTTTGATGTTAATTGGTTTAGGATGGTTCATTTTCTGACGTAGCATTTCCATCCTTTGGATTTTGGCTATTATTGTCTGTTTTTTCGGAACCATTTCTTCTTTTTATTTTATTCCCATTTTTATTTAGTATTCAACTTTTCAGATTGACTTTGAGATGGATCTCTTAAGTTTGGTCTCTGGTCTGTCAGCAGATAGGGAAGACCTTGGAGTCTTTGGATTAGGTTCTTGCACACCAAATGTTAATACAGGTGAGGCCTTGGGCCCAGAGGCTACATGTGGTGTAGCCTTTGATCAGTTACACAAACATCTCAGATCTCTGAGATCCAATGTCTGGCATTCAAAATTATTCAAGGCTTATATTGCCAAAAACATAACACCAAGAGGGCTCAGAGTGAGAATACAACCGCATATGGGGGAAGCTGATGAGGAGCTCAATAATCAATGGGCAGCTATTCAGCAACAGGCCACTATGTCTTTTGTTGAAGCACTTGCTAAAGTTCACTATCGAGTTATCGATCGTGAAATCAGTGCAGTCTTGAAACTAGTTAATGATGTACAACCATTTGAAGGGGAAACATTCTTTAACAAACAGTTGACCAAAGTAGCATCAGATTTAAATAATTTGGAGGAACAATTAAAAATGAGAAAAATCAAGAAATTCAACAGAGATCAATTGGATTATCAAAGCATCAACCCTTTTAGTAATACCAATAAACATGTGAGATTCACACCACATCCTACACGAACCCCAAAAAGGAAAAGACCTAGGTCAATACTCAGAAATCGTACCCCAGACACTGGTTCATCTACCGATGACCTTTCTTCCTGTACTGACAGTGATCTGCAGGCTGCATCAGGTTCACCGTCCCCCAAAAGAACACCAGCATCTATCCCTTTAGGTCCATATATCAACGAGATGGTAGAAAACACAAGAAAAATAAACAGCATACAGAGCCTATTGAAGTTAGCAATGCAAAAGTAAATGTGATACCTAATGTGAATGTTTTAAATCTATCAGATTTTGTGTTGACACCTATACATTTGTCTGTTCTTAATAAAGGTCTCACATTTATACCGGGTTTCTTTGTATCTGAAGATGTATTAGCACAGGATGTTATGTCCTTTTGTAGAATGTTGAATTTGAAGTTGTATTTTGGTGATATGGACAATAACTACAGTCAGGACAAATTCATTTATCATAAATCACTTTTTCTCCCTCCTATGCATCCTATTGTATATGAATTCCAGAATAGTATACTCAAAGATCTACATTTTTCTAGGTCCGAGACACAGTATAAATCCAACAATATCACATTGGCTGAGCAACAAGCAATCAAGGAGTTACAGAACAATAGCAACATAGTCATCATTTCAGCTGATAAAGGTGGGGCTATAGTAGTCTTAAATTGGTCAGATTATGATAATGAGGCCAAAAGACAACTTTCTGATAATAGATACTATTCTGAAATGGCGATTAATCCCACTTTTAGGTTCAAAAAACAGATTGATGATTTTTGTTATGTGCAAGGAATGAGGGCATTATTGCCACTGACGTTATGCATCAGCTCATGATTCAGGACTCAGCCTATCAATACATATACTTTTTACCCAAAATACATAAGGACCCGGTGAATCCTCCTGGGAGACCCATTGTCTCAGGGAAGGGTTACATCACAGAACTATTATCTTTATATCTCACCAAACAACTCAAGCCTTTGTTATCCTTAGTACGTTCACGGTTACAGGACACTACCAACTTCTTACAAATCATCCCAGATACTCAGTTAGAACCAGATTGACTAATGTGTACACTTGATGTAAGTGCCCTTTATACTAACATCCCTCAAAAAGGAGGCTTGGAGGCCCTGGCCTATTGGCTGGAGGTGGCCAGCTTATATCAGCCTGATTTCAACCAGTTTTTGGTTGGTCTTGCAGAACATGTCCTGACCAATAACGTTGTCTTCTATCAAGACATTTGCTACTGGCAAACAAAGGGCACAGCTATGGGGGCATCATTTGCCCCTATTTATGCTGATTTGTTCATGGCATTTGTTGAAAAGGATATCATCTATGATAGCCATAACAACATTTTTCTTGAAAATATTGATATTTGGAGACGTTATCTGGACGATTGCTGGATGGTATAGAAAGGAGAGACAAACCAATTGTTTGATTTTCTAATGTATCTCAATGACAATAAATGGGGCCTTCAGTTTACAGTACACTATGACATTAACACCATTACCTTTTTAGATGTACTGATTAACAGGCTACCAGATCACACATTAGGTACTGAGGTATTCAGAAAGTATCCTGAATACAATACAATCCTCCATGCCACCAGCTTTCACCCACCACACATTGCCAGGAACATTCCAAAATCACAATTCATCAGAATGAAGCGTATATGTTCTGATGAATCTTCTTTTCAGGAGCAAAGAAAAGACCTTACTAACAGATTGAGATCTAGGGGTTACAAGATGGGGCATGTTCTGCAAGCCAGCAATCTGGTTGATAGACTTAAGTGGGATGATTTGTTATGTTACAAAGAGCATAACATCATGCTATCACAATCCATAAGCTTTGTAACTACTTTTTCCAGGAATTCGGATACCCTCATTCACAGCATACACAGACACTGGACCATTCTACAATGTGATCAAGAACTGGCAAACATTATACCAGATAGATGTCTGTTCTCATTTCGAAAAGGCAAGAATTTAGGTGGTTGTTTCAGTCATTTTAAACACTCACATGACAACAGGCTGTCTCAACAACTACAGACTACATTAACAGGGGAACCTCTGACTGGTTGTTTTCCATGTGATCATTGCATTAATTGTGACAAAGTAAGTAAATCCAAACAATTTATCAGTCAGAATTCCGCCACAGTTTATGATGTCAATTTCTTTGCTAACTGCAACACTGACTGGTTGGTGTATTTGGCTACGTGTACCTGTGGATCATTCTACATTGGGCAGACTTCACGTCCCCTTAGACTTAGAATATCTGAACATGTAAGTAATATCAAAAATAAAAAGGTCAACAATGCTCTATACAAACATCATCTATTGCACAAAACTGCAAAAATTTCCTTCATGGTAATTGACATTATAAAAGGTAACAAACTCAAACAGGTTGGCACTCTATTTTAAACTCCATAGAGAAAAAGTGGATTGTCAAATTAGGTGGATTATTCCCACCTGGTCTAAATGAACAATTTTAGGTCAAACCAATGAATTTTCAGTAGTATGTATTTAAACAACATCATCTGATTATTTGAATTTACACTGAGGAAGGCTGTGATTCTGGTTCCAGCAGAAACCGGTCTGGTTGTTTGTTGTTTTAATGTCTTCTGCATTTGTTTAATAAGTCTTGCTTCAGGCAACAGTTTGCTGGCTCACTCTATGTTTTTAAGACCAGATGTAACCAAAATGGGATATTTTATTTTGAGCATAAAAATGTAAATTGGCTAAGTTTAAAATGGCCGGCAAGGGCAGCTAGCCGAGTAATTAACTTTGAACCTATAAAATATTTCTATTTCCAAAACATGCACATGATATCAAGTTAGGGATAGCTATTAATAGTGACACTGGTTATATGTTCAATAACTGTCTTTCTAGTGTAGTTAAATGGTTGAGTAGAAATGGGTTTACCATTAATTTTTGTAAATGCAACTTCATTACTTTTAGGCCCTAAAAAAATCAGTCTTGGCATCTTATTAAGGAACATTTCTATTGGAAGTACTTCCTTATTTAAAGATGATGTGCTTATATCAACCCCAAAATGAATTTTGCAAAGCTAAAAGGGCTTATAGTGGTTAAATCTAATACCCTGAATGTTTGTGATCAAATTTCAGAAGTTTTAAATTTTGATGTCCTGCTATACTTAGAAAATTATTTGTAATTTATGCACTTGCTAGATCAAGTTTTATGTTTTGCTCATGCTTTCAGGGTGATTTAATTCTTCCAGAGGGAGCACAAAGAAAATTTCTGAAATGTGTACATGCTGATGGCCTTCACATAAAGGACCTCCTGCCAAGGATAGCCCAATGAACAGCCAGTATACCAAAGCTTTTACAGCTCTTATAGGTACTATACATCCCACATATGCTCCCTTTGCATGACGTAGGGCATAAAGGTGATGTATGATGCAGATACTCTGAACTCAAGAAGCCCTAGGAACAGAACACCCTCAGGGACAAGGAGGAACATGTGCATCCAGAAGAAATATAAAAAAAGAACAAGGAGAGGTGTCCCTCGGCCAGGAGGGCAACCAAAACATGGGGCAAGAATCAAGATTGGGTGGACTGAATACTACAACAGTGAAAAGAAGGACGTGCTATTATGTTAAGATTTTGCACATCTGTACTAAGTCACTGTTGGAGTAGTCTTCACCAAAGGGAGAGTGCAAAAGCTCAAGAGAAGACAGGTGAGCTTTCACTGAAGAAAATGCCACCCCACCATGGAGGAGATCACACAAATATGATAGAACAAGAGGAACCTCACCTGATGGAGAGAGTGGAACTAGACAGAAAATCTTTTCCATTTAGACATGTATCATTTCAAGGTAGTGGGTTTCGTGGCCCTCCAGAAGAATCCACAGCATGTCCTCAGAAAATAGATGCTGAAAGGGATCAAAACCTGTCACCCACAGTGTCATTTGAAAAGTGGACAGGTGAGGATGTGTTGTGTGAGAAGATCCACCCAGTGAGATAGTTTGTGCAGACTTCCCCTAGCAAAGTGAGAAAGAAGGGGCAGCCAGTGTTGTCTGGGCCAATGTGGAGACACCAGCAAGATTTTGGGTGAGTCTTGCCTGTTCTTGTACAGACCTCATAGCAACAGAAGAAGGTGGGGAGTGTACAGAAACATCCCCTTCCAAGGAAAAGATAGGACATCCATTTTCCAAGCCACAGGACTTGGAACTCTGGAACAGAATAGAGGAAGCTGTCTGTTCAGAGGGGAAGTTAAAAGATCTACCTGAAGAATACCCTACTGATGGACAATGTCCAGGAATACATCTCTGTGAAGCATCCATTCATGAGCTTGTATGCTGGACCTGCTCAATGAGTCTGCCACTGGATTGTGGTCAGAGGGAATGTAAATCACCTGAAGAATTGCATGATACTGGATAGCTAGATTCCAGTCCTGAAGAGGTAGTCTACAAAAATGATAGGATCTTGTGCCACCCTGCTTGTTGACATACCACCTCACAGTGATATTGTTTTGTGAAAACTTTGATGGGCTTTGGATAAAGAGGGAATGAAAAGCTTGCAGAGCCCTCATCTCTTTTACATTGACATTGTTAAATTAAAATTATCAGCAGATAAACTGTACAACTGTACATTTGCATGCTTAGGAGTTTATTAAAACAACCCGACTAAGCACTACTGTTAGATTAAAAACATAACATAGATCACTACCAGATATACTGCATGTCCCCAGCTGACTCAGATTGCAAAATGTCCAACAAAAAGTCTTTTACAACCACTTTCATAGTTTCAAAATGTTGTCTTTGTTGAAAACATTATTTTCCTGCATTGAAGCCTTCTTTGTTTTCATCCTTACCTCAATCCAGAAAAAAACTGTTTCTTCATCAGGCTGAAATGTTCTTTCAGAAAGTTTCTTTCACTGATAGGATAGTCTGTAACTTTTTCTGCTTTGTTAGCCATTTCCCTTTTCACTTGAATATCTGTGTACATTCAGCTGTTTAGGATATTTCAATAAGCCTCTATTGTTAATGCCATTTGTTACAAAAACGTTCAGAAGTATAATACTTTTTGTTCCATACAAGCACATTCTGTTAAGCCAATGCATATTTCTTTTCTGTACTTGCAGATGTTATATCACATGCTATTTCTAAAAAATGTCATACTGTTATTATGATTACCAAACCTCTGTTACTATGGAGGAAAAACCTTTCTTCCAAATTATATAAAATTTTCTATCTAATACATGAATGCCCTGCTCTGCACCCTCGTGACCTCTGATCCTCAACCAAGGATCTATCGATCCACTGACCATGGTTCACATTCATTTTTCGTCAGGTAATTTCCTCTTTCCTCCTTGTTACCCCAGCCTCTTTGTGAAGTTCTGTGTGTGTTCGCTTGCCGGTGCCTTTCTGATAGGTTTATTTTCATTAAAAGCCAAGTATTTTAAGATTCACTGTTCTTGTGTAAAAATTTTGTTTGTTATGTTTTTTTTGTTTAAGTTACTTTAGTTCTTTTTGATAAGTTTAATTTTTTTTAAATTATAATTTTTCCCTCCCTTTTTCAATGGCTCCGAGTGTGGCCATAGCCTGTGTTTCTTTTACTTTTAGTTTACTTTAGTTAGCTTTTAATAGTTTGGGTTGATATGTCACAGTTATTTTGTTTTTGTTGTGTCCGTCCGAGTGTGGGAGGATGCTCAGGCGGAGGTCTTGTCGGTGGGGAGACTTTGCAGAACGGCGGCTCACTCTCACATTCTTGCACCTGGCTAATGCAGGTTGTTTTTCCGAGTGAGGCCCCTCCCTGCTCCTGGGAGACCAACTCCGCTTCTGGAGGAGGATGCAGACTCCTGCCCGGCTCCGGCCCACCCTGCTCTGGCCCTGCGGCTGCCTCTCCTTCGGCCCCCCAGCTCGCTTGCTTCTCCCGCGACTCCCGCCCTGGGCGAGGAGAGGGACCTGTGGTCCTGTGCGCTTTCACGGGAGACCTCTGGCCGCCCCTCACAGGTCTCCCCCTATCAGCCTCCGGCTCTCCCTGTCCCCCTCGTCCCTTGCTCCCGGATGATGCCCACTTTTCCCGTGTCTGAGTGACCGGGAGCGAATGGGAGAGGGAGGCCATCGCCCGAGCCCGGCGCCCTACCTCTGCTGCCGGCCTCTTCAACACCTCTTTCTTTCTATGAGGAGCTCCGGATGATAAGAAGGCAGCAGGCCGATGTGGGTGAGCAGCCGGGCCCCGGGCTTGCCGATCAGAGCCTGCCCTCGTTGGTGCGGGACCCGACCCTTCTCTCGGTCTGGAGAGCTTGCCGCGGAGCCGGTTCGGCCGAGCCGGGGGCCGTCTGTGTAGGGGCGCTGTCACTGTGTCTCGGCGCTTCGCCGCGGCTGGATCCACCGCCAGGAGGGGGATCCCCGATCGGATCGAGTCGATCGGAGGTCGTGCTCGCCCTCGGCCCGCGTTGGTCGCCGGATCGTCACTTATTCGGCGGCGCTCCCACTCACACGGTCCGCCTGGCTACCATTCGGCCCCCACCGCTCACTCCTTTGGGCCCCAAAGTTTTCCCTATGGCTGAGGTCTCTGTGCTGGTGTTGCTCCTTGAGCACTTGTTCCGGCACTGCTTCCGCCCTCTGACACACCCCAGAGGATGTCCACCATCCCCGGTCCTCTCACCCCGCTGCTGGCCCTCCCCTCCCCTTGCTCCTACCGGAACTGGAGCAGGGAGCCCCCTGGACTCTTCCGAGGATGTAACCTTTGGTCGATCGGGCAAAATGCAACAGGCCTCAAGTTTTCACCCCAAGTCCAGTCGGTGAGTCCAGAGGGGGAAGGGCCCCCGAAGTGTCCCCTTCATCCTTCTCGCCGGAGCCCCTTGGTGGGGTGGTGGTCCCAGGAGGCGTGGGCCCTGTTCTCGTGACGAGTCCGAAACGGCCCAGCGCATGAAGATCGGCCTGCGCCCGTCCCTCGCCCCTTCCTCTGCCCTTATTGGAAGGGGCCTCCGGCGGCTGACGGGATTGGCAGGCGGCCAAAAAGGGCGGTCAGATGTAGACCGATAGGAGACTTAGTCCGCCATCCGACCGGCACTTTGATGCCAAGGTGACTGATGCCATCCGGGTAGAGGGAATAGGAGGAGAACTGACTCAAGATGTCATTAGGTCACCACGAAGCGAGCAAGGAGTCTTTAGGATGCCCCCCCTTGGATGATCGACCGGCGACGAGGAGGAACCTCCACCCAACGCCAGGGCAGCATGGCATTACTTTAATTAAGCGTCATCTTATCTTGCTCGGTCCCCTTCCAATCTGCGGACAGGAGAGGTGCAGGACAGGAGGGCACGCTAGTTCCTCCCTCCGGGCCACTCCCCACTAGCGGCGTTTTGCGAGCCCCTTCGCTCCCCTCCATGCAACGGAAGGCCTTTGTTGGGGCTCAGACGGCGTGTCAGCCTGCCAGGCGAGGCCTGGGCCACCGCGTATTTTGTCTATTAATCTCAAAGGCGCCGCTATAACTGCTCTGTTTGTTCCGCTCTGTTTGGCAAGGGAAGAAACAGTAGACCTTCCACGTGGCAGAGCCGGTGTCGGGCGCCTGCTCCTCAGAACAGTCCTCCTATTCTAGAAGGAGACCCCGGAGCGGCCCGGTCTAAGACACCAGGGGGGTCAGTTCTGCTTGTTCCCAGACTGAAGCTCCAGCAGTCCTAGAGACATCGAGGAGGACTGTGCCCCGCCGAGGGGTCGGGGAAATCTGGGCAAAGAGCCAGGGAGGGGCTCTCCACCGGAAAAGTTGAAGTCCACCCGGCTATCCCCTGCTCTGGCGGCCAGGCTTTTCACGGGCCCCTGTGAGTGCATGGGAGGCATGCCATCAACCCCGACGGTATTCCCAGGTTTCATATAATATCGCTCCAGATTTCTTTGGTTCAGCACCTTCCAAACTAAGATCCTCCTAGAGGTTCCTCTCTTCAACGGATAGGAGGCCAAAAAGACTGCTAAATGGAAAGAAATCATCTAGTTCTCTCCCATCTGCTCCCCATCTTCTGGATAGTTGGGAGTCCACTCCAGAATCTTGCCTCCACTCTAAAAAGACCTCTCTTCCAGTGAGAAAATAGACGGAACCGGCTCTGCACCTAGACCTACCTTGAATCTGGCTGCTTCCTTTCGTAATTCCACCCCCTGGGAGGTGTTCACTCAAGGCCCTTCAGTGGCCGCCCTCTCCCCAGGGTCCTCATAGAGGTGCAGGTCTTTCAGCTACAGTTCTGAGACCCGCTGGCGCGTCCACCACACTTCTTCGGTCTATTGGCCTTCTTACCGCACCAGTGCGGTCCTCTTCAGTATGGCCCAAGGTAGGCGTCAGTCTTACTCCGTACACAGCTCTTCTCCCGCCCCCTGGACTGCCAATCTAGCACTAAATCCAACAATGGCTACTCCTTTTTCGCTCACAGAGCTTCCCACAAAGAGGCTCAGCACAGAGGCCTTTCTCCACACAGCTTAAATTCAGCGTAGTTGGTCCCAGGCTCTCTGGGGTCAGCACCTTCACACAGCGGCTCTGGTTCTGTGCCAGCAGAGTCACATGTCGCGGCTTCGGCATCTTCCTTCTCTTCCACTAGTGTTCTTGTCTTGCTCTCCAGGTCCTACATCATCGCATTTTATCAGCCTTTCCTTCTTACCGGTCCCTCAATGTGTGCATCCACAGCCGGGCGCCTCTACCAAGGCCGCTCTTTTGGCTCCTCTCCCCCCATCTATCTCCGACGAACAGGTTTTTGTGCTTCTCCTCTCTCTCCACTTGCCACCCCGGACGTCCAAGGCAGGCAGATAGCCAGTTCTTGCACTCCCGCCACCAAGACCCCTGGACGCTTCGCCCCTCTGGGGGGAGCCCTAATCCTTCAGAGACTAGCAGGCTTAGAGAACAATTGCGATTCAACTTGACAACATTAGTTCCCAGAGCACAACATGTGCATAGCATTGCTAGACTGATGATCACTTTTCTCTCTTATAAAAGACCGATTCAATCGGATAAATGGGAGTTGTTCCTGTCCTTTGACTAACAGAAGCGCATCCATCGGGTCGGTCAAGAGGCCATGAGAGCTTGGGAATGGGCAATTCCACCTCCTTTCTTCACGACGCCATTCTCTTGGTCTATTCATGGCCGGAACGTGTCATCGCTTCCGTGGGGAACGCTTCATGCGATCTTTTTGCTTCCTGCGACACCATCAGTCGCACATTTTTTTACTCTCTAATACCTCTCCCTTCTTCTCAAGTTCAAACGATAGAATTACCGCTTAATGCACACTCCTCTTCTGTATGCCACAATCACCGGTCCTCTATAGCTCAGCCTTTCAACCTTCTGCTGGGTGTATCCCTAATTGACATTGCTCCTGCCTGGCCTGCGACAGATCTGGTTCCTGGGCTTGCCCATCCAAGTTTGCTTCTTTCCTAAGGTCTCCTTTCGATCTTCCTCCCTCTGAGATACTCTCCAATCCCGATCCTCCTATCCATCTCCTCTTTTCCCCAAATCTGATAACTCCGGCTCTTCTGCCTCCTTTCCACTCTTGATAAGGACTAGAATGACGCATTTCATCCCCGTCCCTTGTTTTTTGGTGGCAGCTCATCACCCATAAAAACTTTTTAAGGACAGCAAGCAAGTTTCTCTTTAAAAGTAGTGGGCAAGGCGTGAACCATCCGCGGGTTTCACTCCTTCTCTTTTCTCTTTTCTAACCATTCTCCTTGCTGCTGGTCTTAACGATTCACACACTTTCTTTACAGTCAATGCACAACTGGCTGGAGTTTATCACATTGGCCATGACTCTAATCCTCTTATGTCAGCCAAATTGTGTAAGCTTTCTCTTTCTTAAAGGTGCTTTTCTTCCTGCCCAAGCCTACTTCAAACAGTCCTTTTACCTTTGGGACTCTCCTGGTCCTACAGGCCTTGACTCCCTCCTTTGGAGCCAGGCGCCACGGTGGATCTCAAATTCTTGTCCTACAAGACAGCCTTTTTGGTAGCCATTACATCAGCCAAGAGCTTCCCCACAAGTCAAGCATTAGCAGCTAAACCTCCTTGGTTGGTACTTCATCGATCGCATTTTGCCCGTGTCTCCGACCCTCCTTTCTTCCTAAAATCGCTTAAAAGCTCAACTCACAATCAATCCATTATCCCTCCCTCCCTCTCTCTAAAACAAAGGTGAATATAAATAAAAAATACTAGATGTTCACAGGCAACTTTCATTTAGATGTTCTAGATTTTTCGCTTTATCACGAACATCACCCGACCAGCTGTTTATTTCTACTAGCAAAAATTCCAGCACATAAATTTCTCAAAACCAATCTCCCTTCTCTCTATTTTCTCATTTTATTTTTATTGGCTTTTCAAGCTTCAGGAATCCCAACTTCGGAGGCCCTTTCAGCCGTCCCTCGGTGTCACAGTCGGTCAGTATACTAGGCTTGATTCAGATTCCTCTGCAGCACCGAGGGTGCCATTCTCTGCAGCATTTCAAATGATTGCTCCACTCTAAGTATCTTCCATCATGGTAGGGCATCCTTAGCTCCAGCGGTGTCACGGCTAATAGCAGTCCCTGCGGTCCGCTTCCATGATGGCCTGGGACTCAGTCTGCTGGGGTTCAACAGCCAGGTATGCAGATCAATGAACTAATCTATGCACAGTAGTTATGTACTCACCATAACGCTCCATCTGAGTTCTGGTATTCATTTGTCAACTATCTCCCTCTCCTCCCCCCTTTCAGTTCAGTTCTATCATATTCTTTGTTTTATTTTGTTGGTTTTGTTGCTTGTTTTGTTAGGAGGTCATGAGGATAGGAGGAGGAGCAGGGCATTATGGGAGGAGCTGAGGAGGAGCTGATCATAGCTGGAAACTATGCCGGGTTCGATCCCGATCGGATCCATAACCCACAGGTTGCAGACAAATGAATACACCTACTCAGATGGAACGTTATGGTGAGTACATAACTTCTAATTATTACTTATGATGGAAACTAACTGCAGTGGTGCTGCTGCCGTAGCGTTGTCGCCTCACAGTAAAACGTTGTCCTGTTCGATTCTCAGCTAAAGCGTCTTCTGTGTGGAGATATGCGTGAATGGGCGTACCTTCGTTGAAGGTTGTGCGTCAGGGCTGGCAACTCGGTACATAAAAATCTACTGCCAATCATTAGCGGACCGGAGTTCCACTGTGGCGACTCCTAACCGGGAAAAGCCAAAAGATACAACAACTTATGAGGGAAACTAGTTTGCTTTATATAATTCTGTTAATTCTTCCTTTTTATTTTGAAAACCAAAAATTTTACAGAAAAAAATCACGTTTCCATTGGTTATGTTACTTTCTTTAACACCTTACAACAGATACCTGATTGACAGTTTTTTTTAATACAAAGTTTAACACACATGCACATTATTATGATCAGCAAAATAATGGCTACTATAGCAATTAAAACTTTAATGCTGTTTTTTCAGCATTCTGAAAATAACCCATTTTAACCATTCAGTCCAGTCATTGTTCCATGTAGTTTCAGAAAATTTACTACATAAGCACTGTAACTGTAAATATTTACTGGATGTAAATGCTGAAAAACATATTGTACAGCTTCTAGCTCAGCCCTTTGTGCTGAAATGTATCCTGGTAACTTACCCATAATTGGTTTGTCTTCCTTTTGCAGTGACACTATTGCAAACCCAGTGTAATACTTCCCATCCTTCCAGAAACATGCACCATACACATATATTGCAGGAATGTCTGACTAACCCCTTCAGTGATTTTGTTTATCTCACTGTCATTTAGCAAAGTCTTGATCCTCATATGTGGAGTTTGATCTATAACCCCCAAGACCATTGTCAAGTACTCTGTCTTATTCCCTAGTAAATGGCCAAAAGCTGTTTAATGCAAGAATTATATGCTTTTTCTACAGGAGTCATTCTCCTGCTACAAAAAGTAACTTGTCTTAACTTAGTGTCCATTCCTTGAGTTGCCTCTTGTGACCAAAACTGCAATAACACCACTGAGAGTGTGTCCTTTCCTGCTGCTGCTTGCAAAACAAAAGGTAATTTACTGGTGGGAGCTATGAGCTCCGCTGTCTGTGCCAACTTCTGCTTTAACTGTTTAAATGCTTTTTCTTCAGTGTGGCTACTGGTGGGAGCTATCAACTCCATTACCTGTGCTAACTTCTGCTTTAACATTTTAAATGCCTCTTCTACAGTGAGACTCCACTGTAGAGCCAGGTCTTGTTTTTTATCTGGCAACATTTATAGAGGGGAGCTGCAGCTTCTGTGTAGTCCTCCATAAATTTGTAGTTCATGATTCCCATGAATTTGCGCAAATCCGAAATTGTCAAAGGCTTTGGCATTTACATGACACCACTTAACCTGTCCTGACAAGGAGTCCGTCAGATTGTCTGGTAATGGTTCCTAGAAATTTTACTTCTTGTGACAAAAGCTGCATTTTGTCTTTGTTTACTTTGAACCCTGCCTCTTGCAACTGTATCAGAACTTTTCTCAGCTGTGATGTGTGTTCTTCTACTCTGACTGTATCAGAATGTCATTTTTACTCACATCCTGTTAGAATGTCCCAGCTATCTGATGAAAATGACAGGACTGTTCTGAAAAACATGAGGCAATCTATTCATAACATACTGTTGATTTTCATAGGTCACTGTAATGTAGTTTCTTGCACCTGCCACTGTAATTGGAACTTTTAACTTCCCACAGTCTGTTTTTGTTTCTGCCCATAAGGTCTGAAATTTCTTTCCCAAGGTATAGTGACATGCACTTTTTGGTTAACACTCAGTTCACTTTGACCCTCTGTATTATTGTCCTGCAACTTTTGCTTCCTTTTTAACATGTTTTTTCTTCTGATTCCCTTGCAAATGCTCCTTTCTCTATCTGCCTGTTCATCAGGGTTTCCTGTAGCTGGAGAGGCTGATGCCGCTCTCAGTATGTCCATGTTCTCATGCCCCCCACCTTTCTATGCTTCTCCCACATCCGACTGCACCTATTTCAAACCCATCTTCATCAGTACCAAGAGAAAATAAATGTTATGCTTAAAAATATCTTTGTTGTCACTCCTTACTCTCCCTCTCATTAACTTATGAACACATTGCTCTAATGTGTCAGCACTTTCCTCATAAATATACTTTATCTCACATGGTACTCCTTTTACTTGTTCCAAAAATGCATGTGTAACTGCATAAACTATTACTAAGAATACTGTCTTTCATTCAGCTTGCTGAACTGGCCTATAATCTGATCTGGTGTGCTTAGTAAACTGCAGTTTCTGCATGAAATATGAACTGATTTAAATCTGAAACTTTACTTGTCTGCCCTTTATACAAGTATAATATAGGAGTTGAACCTGTGACTTAATATTTATGACACACTGTTTTCGTTCATGGGACCTGAACTTTTCACAGTACTGTCATGTTTGAAATATAGCACTGACTTTAAATTTTGCATTCTGTAAACTAGCAAAAAAATTCATTTGCCAAATCTGTAACTGTAAACCGTTTATTCTGCAAATTAACCTGACTATCCTTTCTGATATACCTTATACAACATAAATGCATAAGGTTGCTCTTTTTTCCTAACTGGACACACCCAGTATGTCTTTCTGAGCACTTAAGCTGTGTCAGCTGAGCTGGAATGTATTTTATTTTTAACCTATAAATATACATGCTTCTGTTATAACCAATTTTTTAAAATTCTGTGCATTTGCACAAACTAGTGCATGCACATTTTTACAAGTGTCATCTGTGTGCACTACTCTGCATTTTGTAGTATTTTTATTTTTCCATAATTTCCCTATTTTAATGTATAATTCGGCTTCCTTTGCCATGGCATTCAAAAGCTTTTGTTGTGCATCGTGTAACTTGTGTGTAAGAGTTTCTCTGAGTGTTCCCACCCATATCCATAGCAGTATGAATAGCAACATCAGCCCTAGTCAAAATGTCTAAAACATCTTGCAGATACTTCCTACCATGTATGTCATGTTTCTTTAACATTGATATGTGTTTTTAAGTTCTGTGAACTTATCATCGAGCCGCTTGTCTTATAATTTGTTGTTTGTTAAAAAACATCCCAGCGAGAGCAGTAGGTCTTAAACAGTTCAGCTGATTCTACAACCTGTAAATTTTAGCATGATGTAAAATGACTGGAATTCTTTATAAAAGGTAGAAATTGGCATTACAAAATGACTTTTGACTTCATCTGAGAATTTTGACTTGTACTGCATAGTCTTTACTGATAATTTCTGTAACACAGTTTTTTGACATGTTAAACAAAAACAAGGATATCTGTCTCCACAGTTAAAACATTTAACTTGAATTTTAAACCACTGTACATATTTATCAAAACAATGAATCCATTCCCACATATACATTTTTGCTTCTGTTTATACCAAACAATGCTGTATTACATTTAACATCACTACTGGCTTATTTATACCACTGATATAATAATGTCCAAACTTTATCATTAGTCTGGTTTAAGTCTATGACCACCAAATGTGTGCATTTAGCACTTGTGTCCTTGTATGCTATTTCAGAAAGAGGGTTACCCTTTTCAGAAATGGCTAACAAGTGATCATAATGCAGTCCAAAACTGCAAACTGGAAACTCCTTCTCTGTTGAAAATGTTGGTGAATGTCTCAGAGCAGATGCAGAGATAAAATCTCAGTTTCAACCACTTGGAAATTCCTGGTACTACTGAGGTGTTCACTGCCACCTGTATTGAGGTTGGCTCCAAAAAATATTAACTAGTGCTTGTCCTAGTACTTTTACAAATATTTAAAAGGTAATAATTAAGTCTGCCACACTACTGTTAAATTGACTTAACAGCAGGTATACAGAAAAACTGTACAACTGTATTATTCGTAATTGCTGACAGATTTGGTATCTACTTCTCTGAAGTACAGGCTAACACAGAATGTCTTTGGCTAACAAAGTTCGCAGATGACTAAAAATTAGGAGCCATAATCATATCTCCTAACGATGTGGACATCCTACAAAAGGGCCTCACTGAGACAGATGCCTGGTGTCAAAGCCATGGCCTCAAGCTCAATGCCAAAAAGTGCATTGCCATCCCTTTTGGTAAAAACTCTGTACCCATGAACTACCACATAGGCGGTAGTCTGCTTAACACCGAAAGTGTGATAAGAGACATTGGGACACAGGTGGACAGTAGTCTCTCCTTTGATAATCACATTGCCACAGTAGTCAGGAAATCCTTGTACATGGCACACCTCATCACAAACGGTTTCTCATCCAGGAAAAAAGAGGTCATTGTTCCCCTCTACTCATCACTCATTAGACCCATTATAGTATACAATGCCCCTTTTGGTATGTACCTCACTAGACATCTACAACAACTGGAAAGGACACAGAAATACCTCACAAAGAGTATTACAGGCCTCAAACAGATGCCCTATGCAGACCGTCTCAAAAAACTCCAGCTGTACTCTGTCGCATATCGCCTACTCAGAGGCAATCTCTGCCTAACAAACAAAGCTATGTCAAACCCAAAGCTGTTGGACATGCTCCACGTAAAGAAACCTTGTCACCACAATAAACAGAACATGCTGGAGGGATAGATTCCTATCTCAGAGACTTCCCATACTCTGGAACAAACTACCTATCTATATCAAACAAAGCTCCTCATTAGCACTCTTCAGGAAAAATCTTGATGATTGGATGGGAGATAGGAAATTCACCCCGGTGATCACTTCTGTGGCTCTGCTTGACAGGGGCACAGGAAAATAATTTTCTTTGGTGGCAAAAGCCAGGGTACCGTTTGACTAGGCTTATATAGGCCCTAGGGCCAATAGCCTAGTACCTACCTATGAACCTGTTTATTGAAACAAGCCAACCAAGCCCTTCTGTGAGATTATAAACATTTTCTTTATAACTCAGATCACTGACAAATACACTGCACTTCCTCAGCTGACTCAGATAACAAAACATCCACCAAATGTCTTTTACAACCACTTTTAAAATTTGAAAACTTTGTCCTTGATAAAAACATTATTTTCCTGTATTAAAGCCTTCTTTGTCTGCATCCTTATCTCAATCCAGAGAAAAACAGTTCCTTCAGCAAGCCGAAATGTTCTTTCTGAAATGTTTTTTTATTGATCTGATAGTCTGTAACTTTTTCTTTTGTGTTAGCCATTTCCCTTTTCCCTTGAATACCTGTGTACATTCAGCTATTTAGGATATTTCAGCAAGCCTCTTTTGTTAATGCCATATGTTACAAAAACATTCAGAAGTACAATACTTTTTGTTCCACACAATTCACAAATTCTAAGCCAATTCATGTTTCTTTTCTGCACTTGTAGATGTTATGTCACATGCTGTTTTTAAAAATATCATACTGTTATACTGATTACCAAACCTCTGTTACTGTGAAAGAAAAACAGTTCTACCACTACATATATATATATATATATATATATATATATATATATATATATATATATATATATATATATATATTAAATATATGTTATTACTTATGAGGGAAACCAGTTTACTTTATATAATTCTATCAGATATGGGATGACCTCTGAAGAGGAGGCCAGAAACCCTGAACCTCCAGGAGGCACCCCAACCCCGGTCTGAAGCATGTGTAAAAAGCTGTTGAGTTGGAACTGGAGTTTAAAAAGGAATCCCTGGAATGAGAGAGAGAGTTGATGAATGCACCACTGAAGCTCAAGCATGAGACAAGGAAGAAAAGACACTAGGAAATCCGGGGGGGGGGGTGACAGTGTTGAATGCACATTGATTTGAGGTACAACTGAGGTTTCTTCATATGGAGCTTGGTGTGAGAGAGCATATGAATTATGGAACCCATGAACCATAGAACTCTGAGAAATTCACTGGCTGTGACAAACACCAGAGGAAGAAGGGACTGAAAAGATTATCAGAAACAGAGCCTTGGGGTCAGAAAGAGATTCCTGTCTGGGAACCATCTGAAGCCTGCATCTGAGTAAAATATGATCCAGGAAATGCATCAGGACTGATTTCTGAGATTTATGGTGAACCCCAGACCATGCAATAGGCAAGTAGTAAACCAGAGATCCTGAAGCAGTCTGCTGGGAGAAGGAGTTTGAATAAGCCGATTTTCTAGATTGGGAAAAATCTGAATATCTCGAAGCTAGCAAAAGCAATGACAGGAGTGAGGCATTTTTCTGAATACTCTTGGGGCAGTAGAGAGACCAAAAGGCAAAGCAGAGAACTGAAAATGCAAGTAAGCGAGAGGGAAACTTAAAAATTTCCTAAAAAGAGGATGGATGTAGATGTGAAGGTATGCACCATTGAGGTCTAGAGACATCAGAAAGGCCTGAGGAAGTAAAAGAGGAAACAATGCCTGAGGGAAAACATCCAAAAGGAAGGAATCCTGAGAAAGGTGTTTAGCAGTGAAAGACCCAGAATTGGTCTCCACATATCCTTCTTTCGTAGGACCAAAAACATTCTGAAATTAAATCCCTTCCCTACCTGAATGAGAGGCATGGCTTGAATCTTGCCCTGATTCAAAAGAATGAGTGCTGAACTTTGGAGAAATAAGAAAGTTGTTCCCGATGAAGTTGAGGAATGCCTGAAAAAGGAGGAGGAGATTTCCAAACCATGAAATATCCCTGATGGATATTGGACAGAACCAAAGCATCAGAGGTGATTCGTAGCCAATTTAGAAGAGACAGGAAAGGCGGAGAGAGAAGGGAACCTGGCCAAGGGGAGGAGGAAGCAAACTGTCAAATAGAACCAGGCTTGTCCTGAAAAAAAGGTTTCTGGGAAGCAGGAGTCTGAGTAGACTTAGCAGGAGAGACACGCCTAAAACCCTTCTTACCCTCAGGAGAAGGGCAAGATTGCCTATGAGCAAAGGCAGACTTGGAAGGATATTTCTTCTGAAACTTAGAAATTGGAGAAACAAAATGTGTTTCAGCTCCTGCAAGGCTTTGCCCTTATCCTGAAGGAACTTGCATAGGTCAGCAGCAGCCTACCCCAAAATACTTGTTATCCAAAGAACCATCCAAAAGTTTGGCTTTGATGTCATTATGCATAACCTGAAGACAAAGCCAAGAATAATGCCTCATAACTGAATCAAAGGCATCAGCTGCATAATAGCAGCATTTGATTAAATGATGAGCAATTTGTAAAGTGGAGCCCATCAGGGAAAGAGTTGAAGCCTTCCCCTTAAAGTCTGAAAGTTCAAAAATCACCTTAAAAGTCTGAGAAGAGAGAGACAAAACATTCCTGATCATGTGAGTCTGGTAGTTAATGGTCCTAAAGGACAAGATGGCAGGACTGTAAACTGTCTTGCTCAACCTTTCCATGGCCCTACTACACTCAGTAGAAGGCAGCAGCTTAGTGGAGGGCATCAGCTTTCATGACTTGTCAGTACAGACTGACACTACAGAAGGGTCAGAAGAAGGGCATTTATAAAAATAATTAGCACACCTTGTTTGGGAGACTCCATCTGTAAAAGCTCATGATACCTTTTTTTAATATCTGTGACCTGGGAACAATCCCATTTAAAATGAGGGCAGTGGTATCCCCCAAATGAGAGCTCTTCTAAAGGGGAGTCTGGACTTAAGGAATCCTTCTGCTCTGAACTGTAGTCCAGAGGACAGGATCTGGGATGAATAAGCTAGGAATTCTTCCCCTGAGTCCAGATCTTCATCTGAGGAATCCAGTTCCCTAGGCCTCTTTACTGGAAAGGAAGACCAGAGAGGAGCAGGAACAGAAACACCTTGAGGTGGCTTCAAGGCCATCAAAGCATTAAATAAACCCTGAGTGAAATCCTGCCATTCATGTTGGGGTTTCTTCACAACAGGGGAAATTTGTTTTACCATTTGGTTCTTCTGTTTGAAATACCCTCTGAGGGTCAGACCTTTGATATGACTCTAATAGTTGTAGGAATCTCCTCCCTCACTAAAATCTGAGGAATCCCCCTTGATTCTACAGATATTATCAGCAGGGTTCTCCCTCAACATCAGGTACAGACATTTGAAAAGGTGCCAGGATGGACGAGAAGCCAGATCCATGCCAGCATCAGATAGGGTCATGCCAGAGGAATCCGAAGAAAACACCAAACAGTTTTCAGTGTTTCCACCAGCCTCGAGAGATATCTTGGGGAGGCTGGACAGCAGCCTGATTGGGTCTGTCCTTTTTTTTTGGCATTTTTTGTGGCAGACAACTGGCCTTAGGGATGAGAGGATTCTGCTATAGCACTCTGAGCCAACAACTTAAGACATTGGTTCTCCAAGAATATGGACAGAGAGGAGAGATGACTATGTAGGGTCTTAGGCATTAATGCCTGGTAGATAGAACACTGCATATGATGGTGGGAAGCACCCCAACAAAAACCACGCTGGTCATGACAATCATTATGGGGAATCTGCTCCCACACTGATATTTTCCCTTTCTGGATAACATGAACATAATAACAAACAATAAGAAGAAACCCCAAAGGGCACTTATCTGAAAAAATGGCTTGCTAACCAGTACAGCAGAAGGGTGTGTATACCGATGTTCGGTAATGGTGTTCAGACTGGTGGCAAGAAAGTTCTGAGTATGTGCATGCATATATTCATCTTTCTTCCTTTCTTTTCTTATCCACATTCTGGACGTTAGAAGGTTCTTCACACTTTGGATTTGCACAGACAACTCTGATATTATTTGGATAAAAACTAAAGTTTTCACAAACCTGAGCAGCATTTTGTTTCTTTTCATTCCAGGACTTTGGGCTTGGCTTTTTCTAAGGAAACCATCTCCTCCTGGGTTTCTAAGTCCATTTCCTTCTGTTGTTCATTTTATGACAAATGTCCTTCTTTATCTGTAAAGGCACATTCCCACAAGGGCAGCTGGCTCCTCTGGTCCCTTTTTCAAGGGCCTGGATACCAGTTCTGCCCCTGAGGCTGCTACTTGGTCCTCTCTTCATACTTTAAACATTATCGCTTTATGGGTTCATAGGTGTGTAGTAGGCTAATTACCACAAGTCTGTTTTTAAGTGTAGCCATGCATTCCAAATGTCTGACAAGTTCTGATACACTTAATAAGTATAAGCAGGGGCTTGGGAGGTGAAGCATTTACATGCAGAGGCTTGGGAGATGCACCATTCAGTCTGAAGTTAACTTATTCCAAAACATCATTACATTCTGCCAATCTTTGTTACCATACTGGTTCTTGTAAGGCTTTAAGACATTTCACATTTGCTTCTTCTAACATTGCTCATTCATCCAATAAACTTCTAATTCATATATTTAACTCAAACTAGCTGAATGCATTTAAGATGTCATAGATTTTTGGGTTGGCCATTTAGTATACTGTGCAATTGTTAAGTCTTGTTTTCTAACTGTGCTCTTACGGGCAGAGCCTGTAATTGGTCATGCATTAGTGCTCTAACCATGTAAACAATTTTAATTAATTAAATAAATAAATAAATAAATAAATAAATAAATAAATAAATAATGTGGCCTCTGGCCTGAACATAGATATACCTTGAACTATGAACTATATATATATATATATATATATATATATATATATATATATATATATATATATGTGTGTGTGTGTGTGTGTATATATATATATATATATATATACACACACACACACCTATGTATGTATATGTGCATTACTCATTCACCCAATAAACTTCTAATTCATATATTTAACTCCAGTTTTTTCAGTCAGCTTAAGATTTAGTCAGCAAGTATGTGACCCATTACTTCTTGTCCAAAGCATGAGCTATTGACTTGTGCAGTAGTTGATCTCACTTTGGCTATAACACAATTGTCGGGGTGTCATGCAGTCATGGTTGTCGAGTTCTGGACTTAAGTTTGTATTAGTAAGGGAGTGTGGGGAGGAACAGTTGTCATCTGTACTAATCCCCTGAGAGAACAAACTGTTCCAAAACAGAGTATGCTACTTTATTGAGTTATTTCTTTGTGTTGGTTTAGATAGCACAGTAGATGATAAATGCAATATGTTGATTACTTTATTAGTGTTTTATAGGTTAGTATTTTTGCTTTTATTCTATTATCTTGTTTAGAGAGGTACTTTTAAAGGAAGATTACTTAGCTATTGTCAAAATATGTTTTATATGTTTAGCTTTATGTACAGGTTTGGGGAAGTGGTATGATAAATGGGAAAAAAATCTTTACTTGGGAGGTTGAAGTACACTGCAGGGTATGATGAATTACCCCTTTGTATTTCATATGCTTAGAGCATAGGAAGTAGTTATGCTATACAGCTGTATATTGTACTGGGCTGCTCCAAGGCCAGGAATACTACAGGTAAAGGTGTGAAGACTGCAAATCCCTTTTATATCTGGGTTCCTATGGATACAGTGCACTAAAAGGACTTAATTTGCTTCCTAGTATGAAGTCTGTAGTCTTCAGGCCTTTGATGAGAGCAAAGGCTTATGTGTGACAGCTACTTGAGCTTGGGTTTCAGAGAAGGATTGGATTGCCAGTTATTGATTGGCCAGTTTCTGTGAGGCTGCTGCCTGCATTCTGATTGGCTGGCTTCTGTAGGGATGGAGCCTTACAGATTTTAAATACCAGGAGCTGATCTCAGTGTGTCACACTGCTGTGCTGAACCATTTTTTTCCTATTAAGTTGCCAAGGCAAATTTCTAGTTAGGTAAGGCGTAGGAAATTAAATTTTAATTGCCTGCTCTGTCTTGTGTTAGTTTACTTACCTGCTATTGATTTTACTAGTGCCTGATTACATACAGTTAAGTCATTTCCTCTTCCCCTTTTTTTTTTGATTTATTAACTTACTGACTGCATTTCTTCTGGGCACCTAGCTGAAATTAGCACTGCTGTGCTGACTCTCGTGTTGCAAAAGTTTCAGTAATATTGCATAGTTGCTTTTTGTTACTGTAGTATTTTTCACTATTGACAATATCTAGGTAATACTACATTGTTGCCAGTTATTGTTACTGGATATACGATAACCAAATTAACTTATCATCTCAGTTACTTAATGTACTTGTTGATCATTGTTGTTGCATTTCTACACTGTTGTTGCTTCTAAAGCTACTACTGTTCAGATACTGCCAGAGACAGTACCAGATTACCTATTTGATATTCGTTTATTTCTTGGCTGACTACTCTGAAATGATTTGCCTTTGAGTTAACTGCACTTAAGCAATTCATTTAGATTAAATGTAGCTATTGCTCTACAGTTACTGAACCCATGTATATTGGGTTAGGTGATCTATTGATCGTTGCTGCTACTAGGTAGGTAGAAACCATATTAGTGGAATAGGTAAAACTGTCTGATGTAACTTTGCCACTTTGTAGTGATTACCTTTTTATTTCTGTCATGTCTACATTTCTTTTTAGTACTTGACTTGTGAATATTACAGTAGTTAAGTCACCTCACATTCTTGTGTCATTTAGCCCCATCCCATATTATCACACTCTTTCTTACATTAGGAGTTAAGTTTTTCCTGGTCATTATGGAATCTCAGTCACCTTTTTGTCCCTCCTGTCTCCAGTATGCACTGGGCATTTTGAGGCAATGTGTAGCAATTGTTCCATACTTAGAAAAAACTCTTTATTGCTACGTCACAATAAGTCAGTGTGTGAAAGGTGTATGGATTTACCGAACTTCGAGGCCACCTTCGCACCTCAGAACATAAGCACACCAAAAGCACCTGCATTAAACTAACATACAGTATGGTTGTTAAATGAACACTGCCTAAGCCTCCCAAGCTAAGAACTAAGATACCTCAGCTATTAGTTCATACATCAACACACCCACCTTACCTTGCATATCCACAGCCAGTACAAAAACCTCTAGGAGTCATAAAGGTGCTATCTCCAAACCTTTAAGACCCACTGAAACTACATCTACTCAGAGTAGTGTTTCACTAATCAGTGACTCTGTTGTCATCGGGCTGGTAAGCATTGGGTGATTATCTCTTTCCTGAGCCAAGGTCTGAGACATAACAAGGGCTGTTAGAACTCTCCATCTTGACAAATATGATTATGACCTGATTGCGGCTCATGTGGGGAATAATGACCTTGTATGCTAACCTAGAAAGACACACAGAAGGATATGACTGAGTTTGCCATGCATGTGTCCGAGGCAAGAAAGACAATGAGTGATGCCAATATTGGAAGACATGATAATTGGCTTTAAAGATTGACTGTGTAGCTGGTATTATTGTAGCAGGATCCTCTATGCATCTGGGACATGGTTTTAACAAGACTTCTTGCTTTGCCAGGGATGGTATGCACCTCTCTTGCCAAGGCTTTCTCATTCTTGTTAAAGGTTTTGCTGCCCCCCTCTTGCCCATAGTGCCTTTTTTAGACCTAGTCCATATGCTAGGAATTCCAACCTTGTAAATTCTAATTTAGATAATGCTATAAGTGGATCTACTCAGTGCCTGTACTCTAAACAAAAAATGCCTAATCTTGAGGATCTCCTTCAGCTGAACACATTCATGTAAGTGTAGATACTACATTTCAAAACCAACACTACCTCCATTCCTGGGTTTTGTGCCTGTCATGTCTTCAGACCTACTGGCAGTTGAGGGATAGTATCAGTATTTGTCATAGATATCATCACCGCACAACGGATTCCATAGGGCACCAAATCTGAATTCCTTGAAGTCGATATCATCCTAAACAAGGTTAAGTACCACATTATAGCTAGCTGTAAAACACCCTGTATATTCCATTCTCAACATGATAGGAATGCTAAAGCCGTAGATGAAATTCTCTTTCATCCTAACAGCATTCTGCTAGGAGCTTTAACTATCCGTCAGTAAACCTGTCTGATCTACAGTGCTAGTGGTCAACACTCATAACACCTTCTTCATGTTATAAATGCTGACACATTGCACAATTAGTTAACCATCCTTACCAGTAGGAGCCTCTATGCCTTTGATCTAATCCTCACAAATGTAGCTACTTCTTACACATCTGTTTGTTTCACCCTCTTTTGTTAAATCAGGCCATAAATTAGTGATTTTATTCTTTTAAAATGTGTGATAACTCTCCTGCAAATACCTCTGTGTTGAGGGACGTCTCAAAACCAAATCTTCTACGTAAATTCTGCTGTAATCTACAGCCTCCTCCAAGGGAGCCCATTATTAAAGCAGCTGCTTGTGACTCTGTCTTTGGCTGTCACTTATGTAACTTATTGGTATGGCAGCCTATATCTGCACCAAATAACTGCCTGTGGTGGTGTGTGCACACAAATAAATTGTACCAAAAGGGAATGAAATGACTTTATAAAAGTCTCATTCTACTCAATAGTATACTTAGGCACAGTAGTAAAGAGCTTAATGGAGTCTCTGAATATGAAACAACTATAAATCTTTATCTTTGTTAGAAATTTAAAGATTAAGTTCAAAGGTTCACCTCATCTTGCCCTTTTAGTTATTTCCCAAATATACAGTTACTCCCAAAAGTTCAGTCTTGTAGCTTCATAATATTTTTAATTATGTATTGATCTTTTTATAAAAAATAAATAAATAATTTTAAAAATGCTGCTGAACATAGCAGGCACACGTACTTCTCACTGTCTCAGAAATCAATGCCATCACATAGTACATTGTAGTGATGCTGAACTGAGTGCAGGAAATGATGGAGAATGAAACACATTAAGGAAGCAAGAAACACAACTGTTCTTTACTAGTACAAATACTTCTAATATTGTTAAACTTAAGATCATCTGTTCATTATTTTTTTTACAAAAAATGTATACCTGTAGGAAACAACTACTAATTTCCTTTCAAACAATATTTTGTAGCCTCTTATTTCCAGCATAGAGCTTCCCCCAGGCTCTTGTCTTTTATCCAAGACTTGGAGAGGTATGGAACTGTAACTATCTTAAAAAAAAGGAAATAGAATTAAATTATTTTAATTATTTCAATTCTGTTTAAATATGCGAGTTGCACTTAGTGACCTGTGTGGTAATATTACATTGTATTTTTCTGCTCTGTTCCATCTCTTTGTATTTTTAAGTTTGATCTGGGACTGGTCCTTAGTCTTGAATTATTAACATTTGGAGGAAGATTGTGTTTCTGTGTTATTCTGCACTTTTATTTCCAGAAATAGAATTACTGGGCAAATGTATCTGTTTGTATTTTAAACGCTACTGGCCCGTAGTCTTATAGTTTAGTTCACACTTGTGGCAAAATGTGTACTCCTGTGAGATTTTGAGCCTTATTTATTTATTATTACACTTTTTTTTCATAAACAGTGTTACTGGTAAATTTCTGCATAGCCTGGTGCCTTAAACTGTAGAGGGAGGTCAATAGTGAAAGAATTGTATCTGATCTATTTTGTGCTTCACTGCTTATATATTGTATTCCGCATATCTTTTACCCGCTTAAAGTTCCATTCTGTATTTGCTCCATCTCCCATTAACACATTAAGCTAAAGTTTTTGAAAGAGCTCCGATACTGCCTCAATTAGATTGTATGCCTGTCTGGCTAGCCTGCTTGTTCTTCCCAACTCTCCATCCCTTTTGGTGGTGGTGGTTTTATAACAAGGCTGTGTCTGTGGCCTCAACCCCTTATGGTAATCTGATTTCTAAAGTCCCTGTTTCCTTTAATTCATTGCTGTTGACTGTTGTGTAAGCTATTTATGTACTGTTCCCATCCATTCTTTTCCATTGATTCATGATACTGAGTGTCCCCACAGCAAACCAGTATTGCTCTTGAGTAAACATTTTACTATATATGGTCTCCTGCTAATTTTCCAGGAGCTCAGCAAGGCTTAGAATCCTACCCTGCATTTCAGAAATGTTTTACTTGTATCCAGTGCCATCCAAGCAAAGTTAAGTACATTTGGTTGCTAAATCGCACTCAGGTTGTTTTAAGTGATCACTACTTTTTCCTGCTTTTTATGTGTACATTTCACAATTTTTTTTAAATGCTCATCACTGTTTCTGCTGTAAAACTGTCTTGAAATTGCCTTCAGCAAGGGATTTCTAAGTGGTTTGTGATAGCATTTCACTTGTGGGTCTGTTAAACTGTATTTTTACATTAGGAGGAATGGGTTTATTCATCTTGCGGCAGGAGGTGTTTGCTTGGTGTATCTGACTTGGGATAAATACACAAAAGGTCTCATAAAGTATATCATTTTATTGACCAGAGAGCTCATTAGTTAGTTTTCTGTTTTATTTTCTGTGCTGCTATAAATTTTGCTCATTTGCATGGGTTGGCAGTGCCCTGTACTGTAGCAAACACATAGAAAGAATATCTCATAAAACTGTACCCTGTAACTCAGCAATATAGGGCAAATACCTTGTGTGCCAACATGCTTACTGCAATTGGTTGGGAGTCAAGTGGCAATACTTGCAGATTTATGTGCAAACCAAAATCACTTCCAAGTAGTCCACAGCAGATGAATAAAACACCAAATTTAATGACAGAATAAAATACAGATAAGCGCTTTCGCAGTAAGCTTCATCAGATCTAAAATACGTTTCTAAACTCATTATTATAAAGCAGAAACACTATTCCAGGTAGCCAATCAATTCAAAGTGCATGTAATGACATTAACTACCATGGTAACTTTGTAAATTGGTCTTAAAGCTACAAACAATGTATTAAGACAGTATAAAAACGTATATATTATAAACTAAATAGTAATAAATAATAACTAAAAATGCACCATGTATCTTTTATTTCTTTTTCAAGGGTCTAGCTCTTAGAGCGGGTTGTATAGATATAGTGTCATTCAGCCCAGGATAACAATGTGCTCTTAATAAAAAGATCCACCTAAGCTCTGCTTGATATGTTCTGTTTATAAGATCTCCCTTACTGATGTTCTCATGAATTAATTCCAGTACCAAAAATCTAAAAGTGTGTTCCATGTCAGTATTGATCATATGTTTTGCTGTTGCACTATAACTCATACCCCTGCGTGCACAGTAAAGATGGTCAAGGATGCGGTCTCGTAGGCATCTGTTCGTCTTGCCTACATAAAATGAGCAACATCCGTTGCACATTGCTAAATATACTAAGTCTTTTGAGTTACAATGAGCTCATGGTAAATATAAAACTTCTTACTATCAATAGGATGTATAAAAAATCCAGATACATCAATGCAAGTACAAAAGGAACAGCTATTACACTTCCTCATCCCATAATCAGATGTAATTCTCCTTAACTGATTAGTCATCTTGGGATAACATAACTTTTGTTTCAGTGACTTCTTATTTTTATATCCAAAAAATGGTCCATCACCAACAAGACTATGTATATCCTGGTCTGTGTATAGTAATGACCAGTGTTTATGGATAATATCTCTAATCTTTCTATCATCACTGGAATAAGTTAACCCAAAAAAGACAGTATTCTTATTGTCATAACTATCCTTACTTGCTCTCATTTGATTAGCTACTACAAATGAAGAAAAATACAGTTTCCCAGTGGTTGTCCTACAAAGTTTAACACTATCATGGATGTTATCAATCTCATTTGCTTTGTAACCTCTGGAAATGAAGTCAGTCTTCATTTTCAGGAGTCCTTTCTCAAAAATCTTCATTCCTGCTGTGTAGGCGGCTGGTATGCAAACCTTGACCTTTTAATGTATTTCTAAATATATGTCGTGGATGCATACTCCTTCGATGTACATAAGTAGGCCTATAGCAGTCTTTCCTATATAAATAGGTATGAATGGTGTCATCTTCATTCATATGTAATCTAATATCCAAGAAATCAATGGATGTATTGGAACATACATAAGAAAACTTAAGAAATGTGGTGCTTGAATAATTCATGAACATGTTGTTGTAATTCAGTGGTGGTATCTCTCCATTACAGGAAGAGATCATCAACAAAGTTATGATAAAATAACACGTCTCATGTTTGAGTCCAATTTATACATGGCCTCCTCTCCCCAAGCCACCATGACCAAATTGGCGTAGCTATTGGCACACGAGGTCCCCATAGCTATGCCAGAGGTTTGTAGATAGTAATGATCATCAAATGTAAAAACATTAAATTCAAGCACCATCTCCAATAATAAACACAAAAAGTCTATGTGTTTAGCATCATATATACCTCTCTTAAGAAGCACCTGCTTAACCATTTGTATTCCTTCAGTATTTGGTATACAAGTAAAAAGTGAGGTTACGTCTAGAGTAACTAAATAACCTCCCATGCTATCCCTTTCCTGACTAGCAAAGTTGTAAAATTTTTGTAAGAAATGTTTACTATTTATTAAAACAGAATTACAAGTTGCAAGTACCGGTTTTAATTTTTTTGTCAAGGTATATTGTTGCTCACCCCTCTCCTGCCACTATGGGTCGGAAAGGGGGATTCAAAGGATCTTTGTGGACTTTTGGCAGTCCATTTAGAGCTGGTATCCTAGGATGTTCAACAATGAAATAACTAACTAAATAAATCCTTGTCAAGTGTATTATTCACAAAACAATCCCCTCAGTGTTATCATTTCATCCTGAATTCTCATTATTTCAACATAATCAAATTAACTTATATACATTTACATAAGATAGCATGATCAACATGCTGTCAAAATAAAAAGAACCATCCATTACCACGATTAAACCGCCCTTATCAGCCGGGCAGATAACAATACTATCTTTGTGTTCCAACTTAAAAAGAACTTGTTCTATCCTAGATAAATTAACAAACCCTTTATGTCTTCTAGAATTATTGAACAAAGAATAAATGCCATTTCACACAATTTAACAAACAAATCCAAAACGGGAAGCTGAGACGGTATAAAACTATTTGGTTTCCTGAACATAAAATCAGTATTGCCAAACTCAGAGTAACCATATAACAATTTTAAAGATACATTCCTAGTGAATACTCTCAATTCAGTCAATGTATCTGCTACATTTTCAGCTTGTGCAGGAATAAAGGATAAAGTACTTCTTCTTCTAAAGGTGAAAGTGATACTGTTGAAATGTTCCAAATTAAATTTAAGTCACTTGTTTCCACATGCTGGTGAGGGTATGCGTGGTTCCTTCTTGTGTCTGTACCCTTGGTTTGTTCCTTTGCCAATAGTCTGTCCCTTTGATGGAGCGTTTCCTGTTCTGTCGAAAAGGAAGGGGAAAATTAGAGAGTAGTTGTATGGTCGGTGGAGCAAGAGTACTCACTGCTGTTTGTGGTGGTAAAGTCTTAGGTCTAACCACTATTTCAGGTTCCGTTTGTATTTCTTCCAATGGTGTATTGTATACAGAACGTTGAATAAGTATATTTAGCAATGTGCAACGGATGTTGCTCATTTTATGTAGGCAAGATGAACAGACACCTACATGTGCGCATCCATGACCATCTTTACTGTGCACGCAGGGGTATGAGTTATAGTGCAATAGCAAACATATGATCAATACTGACATGGAACACACTTTTAGATTTTTGGTACTGGAATTAATTCATAAGAACATCAATAAGGGAGATCTTCCTGGGCTGAATGACAGTATATCTATACAACCTGCTCTAAGAGCTAGACCCTTGAAAAAGAAATAAAAGATACATGGTGCATTTTTAGTTATTATTTACTATTTATTAGTATGTATATTTAGTTTATAATATATACATTTTTATACTGTCCTAATATATTGTTTGTAGCTTTATGACCGATTCACAAAGTTACCATGGTAGTTAATATCATTAGATGCACTTTGAATTGATTGGCTATCTATAATAGTGTTTGTGCTTTATAATAATGAATTTAGAAATGTATTTTAGATCTGATGAAGCTTACTGTGAAAGTGGTTATCTGTATTGTATTCTGTCATTAAATTCAGTGTTTTATTCATCTGCTGTGGACTACTTGAAAGTGATTTTGGTTTGCACATACTCATTGTTTGCGTTCCAGTAGTTTACTTTCTTCAGGCATCGTTTTTACTTTTTTTGTTGGTTACCTGCAGATTTAGTTACATTCAGAACTGTTTAAACATTAAGGTTAGTAGACATTAGTACTGTTTAGCATAATTTGCTCCAATAAAGCATCTTTAATAGCCTTCTAACCCCAAAACACTACCCCTTGTAGCTCACAAATCAAAGAACTGGACAGTATGGATATACAATTTCCTAACTTCTCTGTAGCCAACTCGGTGGATATGGGGATCTTGAGACAATGTAGCAATTGTCTCATGTTTACTGAAAAATCACTTAATTCTTAAAAATCAGACACAGTATGTGAGAGCGTTACTTACACAATGACACTGGAGGCCAAACTCTTGCATACAAGTGCACAACAAGTTAATAAAACCACGTACACAACATACACACAGGCTAAGGTATGCTGAGGCACTTTAAAGCAATCTTCTTAAACAACAAAGATTGCTTAGACCACCTGTTGTAAAACTATGCCTCAGCAAGCCCAAAGGCACTCAGACAAAACATCATGTAATACCACACATATTGTCACTCTCAGTGGAGCCCCAAACCATAAACCCCTAAGGCAAGCAAATATACTTCCCAAGACTCGTCATGGGACTCCATTGTAAGACATACTGATGCCCCTCTAACCAGGCTGAACAAGGAAGAAGATAACTGTTATTGTTTATCTGGTCCCAGAATCTGCCAGATTTTGCACACACTCATTATTCCACAGGTGCCAGTATGATTCCATCATAGTCCATGCTGGTATAAATGACCTGAGATGTGCCTCCCTGGACTATAGGAAGAGTGACTGTATGGAGCTTTCAGGCTGGTGTGAGCCTAGCACTGAGCAATATGATCAAATTCAACAACTGAATGTCTTCTAGTGTCATTCTAAAGGGATCAAATGTTTGCTTTGACAAGGATGGTCTGCACCTCTCCCCTCTAGGCTTTCTAATACTGGCTAAAACTTCACTGTAGTGCTTTTTTTAGACAGTACCAAATTGACAAACCTACAGACATAGCGAAAATCTACTCAAATGAACCTCAGGATGTTACTGCTCAATGTCAGTAGCCTAAACAAAAAACTACACTCCGTCTAAGCCCTTGTCAAAATTCAATGCCCCTGCAAACCCAGAGAACACAGCAGCCTATGCTGAACTGCTCTCAGAAATTCTTTACAGCCATGTCATTGGCTGCATAGATGTTGCTGTGCTGTACTTACCAGAAGTAAGTTCAGGACTAGTCCTAGAAATGAACCACCCAGGTGGCATCCCAAATTAAACAGGATATACAAGAAAAGGAAAAATATATAACAAAAATCAGGAAGGGTAATTCCCATAAAATAGAAACTCTGTCATCAAAGTAAATAGGCAACTAAGAGGGCTAATTAGGTCAAGCAAAGCCAACTTTGAGGTTAAGATAGCCTCCCATGTGAAAGATAGTCATAAGGCCGTCTCCATCTGTGATAGAAACCTCAAGGCCAGCATGCAGTAATGTACTGAACTGGTGGCCAATGGTGTCACATTCACTGAGCTTGGCAGTATAGTGAAGCTGTTAGGGAACAAATTCAGTTCCAACTTTTACCACCCTCACCCCAAGCCTTCTCCTCAAAATACCCTCAAACATAACCCCTTCAACTGTAACTAGGGAGCATGCACTGGCTGCACTCACTAAAGCCAAGAACATCTCAGTGGGCCCCAATAAGATCACAGGATGCCTCCTGTATAGTCTAAAGTATGACTTATCAGGACCACTGGAGTCATTATTTAACTATAGTCTTAAAACAGGCTTACTGCCATGTGAATGGAGGACTGCAGTGGTCATCCCCCTTCATAATGGAGGACCATCAACAGATCCAGGAAACTACAAACCCATTATTATGACTAGTCTTATTTGCAAAGCCATGGAAAGAATTGTCAAGGAAATTATCAGCAAGGACATAGGAGATGTCTAGGCACTGGATCCGTCCCAGTTCGACTTTGTCAAATGAAAGTCATGCTTACTGAATCTGGTGGACATCTTTGAAAAAATCACTAAGGCAATGGATGAGGGGAAAATGGTGCATACTGCCTACCTGATCTGTCTAAAGCATTTTATACAATACCCCCACTTGGGCATTGTCAACAAATTTACGGAATTGTTTATAAACCCCTTTATAACACAGTAGATAGTAAGCTGGCTCACTGATTGGACCCAGGAAGTTAGAATCAATGAGGCCACTTCCACAAAGAGGCCAATCAGCAGTGGAGTCCCGCGAGGTTCCGTGCTGGGCCCACTCCTTTTTGACATTTACTTCTCAGATGTCAAAGCCAATGTTAAAGGCCTTTGGATGACCGAGATCTCAGATGATTGCAAACTGGGAACAGTTTTTGAATCCCCTCAAGATGAGAACACGTTTCAAGAAGGTCTAATACAGACAAACACTTTGTGTCAAAGCCATGACTTAAAACTCAGTACCAAGAAATGCATTATAGTACCTTTTGGGAAGTTTAAGCCACGGTGGTGCAGCGGTAGTATTGTCGCCTCACAGCAAGAGGTTCTCCCTTTCGATTCTCGGCTGGAGCGCCTTCTGTGTGGAGTCTGCATGTCCTCCCTGAGGTTGAGTGGCATTCAAAAGACATGCGTGAATGGGTGTGCCTTCATTGAAGGCTGGGCGTCGAGCTGGCACCTCAGCACCGTAAAAATCTACTGCCAATCATTAGCGGACCGGAGTTCCGCTGTGGCCACCCCTAACTGGGAAAAAGCTGAAAGAACAACCACTCCAGGTAACTATGTCATCAATAAAATACCCTTAAAAGCTGATTCACTAGTCAGCAATCTGGGAACTCATGTAGATAGTAATCTAGTCTTTGACCAACATGTGTTCCAGGTAGTAAAAAAGTCTTTCTGTGTTGCTCAACTGATAAGCAAGGGTGTTGCATCCAAGTCCCGAGAGGTCATCATACCACTGTACTTGGCCCTTATCAGGCCCATCATAGAGTATAATGCCCCCTTTGGTATGTACCTGACCAGACACATACAGCAACTGGAACATCCACAAAGAAAAGAATACAAGTAGTAAACACAGTGTCCTGAGCTGGTCACCTCAAATCCCAGTCTCTTTACTCTGCATCATACAGACTTCTGAGAGATTAACTTTTCTGGCATACAGGGCATTCCTGGACCCTGCTTTGATAAACCTTTTGCCCATCTGCAAAATAAACAGCATCAGAACTACTAGATTAAAAGACCTAAATTTTGCTTGCGACATAAGTAGGACATGTTGGACAGACAGATATGTTTCTCAGAGAATTCTCATTCCCTGAAACAGACTTCCCATCCATGTGAAGCAGAGCTCTTTCCTATCCCTTTCTAAGCCCAACTTGGACCAATTAATGGGTAACCAAAAATGCACCCTAGGTCCGGCTCCTGTGTCACTGATGGACAGAGGCATTCTTGAAAATCCTCACCTATATAAATCAAATTTGTGGATTGCATCTGGGTTCCACAGCTACACTTATAAGGGCCCTATAGGTCATTACTTAGAACATACCTATGAACTTAGGAACAGCTGACAAAGAATGGATAGTTACACATACCTTTGAGGAAGTGGCAGAGTTTGTAGCTGTGAAAAGAATGTGGTGCAGATGTCAAATATAATTAAACAGAAGATGTTGATGTACAATTTTCTCTCTTCTTCTGTCATTTCTTAATGCACCTGGCAGCAGTTTTCAAGAATTCCACGTAATATTTTCATCCTCAAGGTATTTGCAATAACCCACACTGACTATACTCACCTCATTGTTTCTCCATCCACAAAATTGAAAGGCATGTTTAGAATGATGTCAGTATGTCACACATGGATGTGACTCCTAGAAAAGGAAGCAATTTACTACAAGAATGTCACTAGGGACATAACAAGACTTAACACTTAAATTTTAAAGGCTTTAAACCATTTTTAGTAACAAATGCACCAAGACTACATAAAATGCAGAGGGGCAAAAATGGAATTGCAAGGATAAATTCCATTTTGTCCCTCTCTGTAGTTGAGTTTTAAGAACCAACACCCAGCAAAGTTTAGAGCTATAAAAGCAACGAAAAACTGGAAACCTGTAGCCTGCAAAACCAGCACTGAAGTAGAAAGCAGTCAGAATAACGTTCAGGAAGTTTATTAAAACTAGCAACGTTTTCATCGTTACAAATGAACAACTTCTTCAGAAATGAATAGTCACAGCAAATACTATCAAATTTAAAAGTTCTACTCGATGAGTCATGTTTCTGTCGACCAATCAACTAGAGCTATAATGTTTAATTAATTACTAGTTAAAAGGTATATTAGGTTAAAATAAAAAAGGTAAACAAAATATATACAAAGTATCCAAAATATCCAAAATATTTCCTGGCGCAAACAGTAAAATCAGATAGTGCAATAAATATACTAGTCTTATGGACATTTATGAAAATGTATATAAATAAAAAATAATGTAACTAATCATAAAATTATAAAACATATAATAAACCAATAAATAACCCAAAGATTGTTATTATAAATGTACCAACTCAGGTTTTAACATTAGTACTTCTAAGTAAACTAATACATTCAGTACCTAAGGTAACTTTTTAGTTTTAAACAACATGAAATGTTGCAGTTGTCATTTAGACCTGGGTATGAGAATGCATTAAGTTTTAATTGCCATTCAAGTTTGCAACATTCAAGTAATGATGTAAGACCACCCCTAGTATTATCTAAAATTTGATCAATTGCCACGAAAGAAAAGGAATGGTCAAATTTGTTGCTAATGTGCTTAGCTAAAGCATTGTCTGTTTTGCCTTTAGTAATAGTATAAGTATGTTCGTATACTCTGTCTTTAAATTTACGATCTGTTTTTTCGATGTAATATGCAGGGCAGGAATTACACAAGGCTAGATAGACAATGCTTTTGGAATTACAATCAAGTCTTACTAAGAGTAGTTCATCCTCAAAAAAAAAAAAAAAATTTTTGATCAATTTATTTTTTTCCCTCTATATTCTTATTTGGTTTCAATGTTTTTATGTTACAATTACTACTGTTTATAATTGTTAATGTAACTCCACTATTAATCTTTAATGTTTATAATGTTTGTCTGGAGCTTTTCTCCCCGGGCCTCTACTGAAAATGGACATGTATCCAGTTAGACTAGCCCGGTCAACAAATGTAAAATAAATAAATAAATAAATGATTACGCTTTTTAAACTGAACAAGGCTGTGATATGACCATTTTAGGTTAAAACTGATAATGAACATGAACAAGGTACCCTCTAGATAGATTAGCAGTCCACTGTGACTGATATCAATGCATAGCTTAGATTTTAAGAAGATCTGATGCTTCTGATCGTCAAGGATGATTTTCTCTTTCAGGGAGTTTTATAAATAGCGGCAGAATACCTGGTACTATAACTATCAACTTCTTTGCTCAAGAGTTCTAGTCGACTCCAAAATTATATCAGAATAAAGGATCAAACTCAGGAATGTATTTTAAATATTATTCACTTAAAAAGTTAATAGAATAACACATTTTGCATCACCATGCATTTCTGGGGAATACGAAGTATGAGACCCTGATGTCTGGATTTATTAAATGTGTATAATCCTTAATTATTTAACAGCAAATCAAGCATTTTACATGAAATAGATCAAAATTAGAGACAGTGATAGGTATGCATTACTCCTTAATGAGATAAAGTGACTTACTTTTCCTGCTGTTTGATGACTGCTAAATAACAGTCACTGATCTATTGCAGTAGTAGCGGTATGGTACAGTTTTTTGCTGTTTGCTGAAATAAGTGCAAAACTAGTAAGCTTATGCTTGTGTGTGTGTGTAAAATATTACAGATTGTTTTCTCTGCACATACCCATTAATGCTAGGACACATGTATTACTCTTCTAGGTATCAGTAAAACATGCCGTTAACAAGTATTTGTGTTTCAAAAGTAAGGCATAAAATATATATCATAGAACATTCATATTCAGACACTTAGATCTTCTAGGAGTCTAGTGGTCTCCACTCCCTAGACTGTGTAAAGAAATTTTGACTTGGACTTAGTGGTTGCCTTTGTCAACTGCACCTGTTCTAAAACCAGCCCTGCTTAGGGGTGTGTGTTTGTGTGTGTGTGTCTGTGTGTATGTCTTTGCTTTGTCATGTGGAGGCTGGGGATTGTGTATAGATGCAAATGACTAGATACAACATTTTTCCTAGAGAACAGTCAATGGAACCCTCCCAGACTTCGCTGCTGCACTGTGGGCAACTCGGCAGGTTTAACCTGCTACAGTGGACAGTCAGATCTGATATTGTTAATCCTCGTTCATTCCTTATGCATGGGTATCGGTTCCAAGCTCTGAACCGAGCTGGCCATTTTCCAAGCTCGTGTCAGCTTCAAACTCTTGAGCTAAACTGTTACCCACAACCCCCCTCTACCTGTTACCTCAGATTTCATTTGCCGCGTTGCCATTCGGTCATGTCAAGCTACTTCTCTTGAGCTAAGTACAGTCAATTGTTAATAGCTTTACAGATTACTTTTCTGTCAGAAAAGTTCATATTTTATTGTCTCTTACCCTATCACATCTAGCATTCATAATTTCTTCAGATTTTTCTGCTTTTTTCTTTCCTACTTTTACCGCGAGGTATTCTCTCTTTACCATCATTGGTAATCCTTTTCCCTTTTCTCTCATACCTTCGGGTACTCTCTTGTACCATTGCTGGTACCTTTTCTATTAATCAATTTGCTGTCATGGCAGATAAGAAAGGTAGTCCGGGGTTTAAACAGTGTTCTGATTGTGGACGCAAACTGCCTACTTCTGATGCACACTCTTTGTGTGTTTATTGTTTGGGAGCTTCCCATTTGTCTGTTGACCCTCCCTGTACTATTTGTGAGAACTGTTCTAACAGAACCTTGTTGGAAAGGAAAAACAGGCTGTTACCGAAGGGACTTCTAAAATCTCCCTTTTCAGAGGCTATTTCTGGGTCGGAGGTCTCAACCCCTCCTACAGCCCATAAGAAAACCTTGGATGTTCTTACTAAGGCTAAATCTTTGCCTTCGTCCTCGCCTGGGGACTCCCGCCAACCAAAACCTAAAAAGGCTAAAGTTTTGGCTCTGGAGCTCTCTCATTCAGCCCCAGGGCTTTCGGTGCCTAAACCTTTGGCACTGAGGCCTTCAGCTCTATTAGTGATTTCAGCTCCTTCTTCTCCTGCAGCCTTCTATATATCGGCACCGAGGGGCTCCTCAGTTCAGACCATTACCACTGTATCGGCACCGACTGTTCAGTCGGCGCAGACCTTGACCACGTCGGCTCTGAGATCTTCCTCGGAACCGGAGCCTTTATTGTTGACTCCAGTTTTGTCGGTTCCCGCTTTGGCTCCAACAACCACTTCGGCACCGATCCCTGTGTTGGTGCAGACCATGACCTCAGCAACAATGACTTCTTCGGTGCAGACAACAGTAGTCCAGTCTGTCTT
The DNA here is from genome assembly GCF_019279795.1 of Protopterus annectens. NCBI lineage: Eukaryota > Metazoa > Chordata > Ceratodontiformes > Protopteridae > Protopterus > Protopterus annectens. The sequence goes on along the minus strand of NC_056745.1, from coordinate 1,020,408,638 downwards.
GGCACCGTTGTCCTTGGTGCGGTCAGATGAGATGGGCACTGAGTCTGCCTCTTCTGTGGACAGGCCTGTTTCTCCCTCACTCTCTGTGAGGTCCACTAGAAGCCTTTCCGAACATGATGTGTTGCGTCTTGTGGACCAGGTACTCTTGGCCAGAGCTATCCCACCTCTCAGGAACTATCCTTCCTTGGGAGGCGATCACCCATCTCCAATGACCCCTTCTTATTCTCCTCCTTCATTGCCTTTGAAGTCCATGGATATAGCGCAGTCTTCCCCTTCTGCGGTTCCCTTTATGGATCTCACTAAGGAACCGCAGTTGCCTTCGTGGCAGGAAAGTTTGCTATGACTATGCTATTACAGCCATCCAGTGACTCCAGGTCGGCAGGCTGAGCCACTTAGGGGAGGGGTGACCCCTGTCCTAAACATGCACTCCTCTTCGGGTGGACCAGCCTTCCAACTGATGGAGAAGGCTTTTGCTGCTAGTGGCGATATCGGACTGCCTATACCTCCGCCCACCTCTGGTACACTGGTTTCACAAGTCGCACCTAGCGGACACCAGGTACAAGGGCCGCAGGACATATTCCCTCAGGAATACCCTTTTCCACTGTGTTCTCCAGCTTCTCCTGCTGAGGAGGTCCACCAGAAAAGTTAGTGTAAGAGGAAGCACATGGACTCCACAGAGGAGTCCCTCACTGACAACACAGATTTCCGACGACACAGATTTCGATGAGGGGGAAGGATCCCCTTGGTCACGCTCTGAGGTATCCTTTGGTGATATCCTCAAAATCCTGAAACAGAGAGGTGACTGGCAGTCCTCTAATCTGACCTCTGAGGAATCTGTGTTCCTGCAGGCCTTTCACCTCTGGCCCCCTACCTCTTGGATTACTCGCCGATAAACTTGTCCGGCTCATCGTGCAGCGTGTTTGGAAGGCTCCTGATACCTTCGAACCTTTTCCCCGGAGGCCAGATAAGATCTTGTCCCCTCCTGCTTCGGATCCCCATTGGTCTAAAGGTCTTTCTGTGGATGCTTTGGTGGTGGCGGCCGCAACAAAAAAGGATCTGGCAGAAGAAGAAAGCCAGACTGTCCATCCGTCTAACCAAGAGTCCCGGGCCCTGGACAGGATAGGGAAGCACACTTTTGCTTCAGCGACCTTTGCTATCAGGTACCTGAATTATATGGCACATTTTATCAGGCTTCAAAGGGATCTGGTTTCTGAGCTGTCTGAAACCTTGGCTGGTGCCTTGTCTGATGAGGTCCGTGACAAAGTGGCCTCTCAGCTGGCCACCATTGAATCTATATCTAACTCCTCTATGCGACTGATATCTCATACATCAGAAGGAGTAGCTAGAGCAGCGGGTTCAGCTGCGGTCTTCAGACGACATGCCTGGATGTGCTTGTGCAACTTTGCAGAACCCTTTAAGTCTTCTTTTCTTAATGCCCCCATTGAGGCCTCCTCATTGTTTTCGCCAAAAGTTAAAAGCACACTGGCTAGATGTGAACAGGACGGTAAGACCCTTTCTACTGTAGGTGTCCGTTATTCTTCCCCTCAATGTGCTTTCTCCCGAAACCAAAAGAGTGGGAAGATATGGTTCAAGAAATCTCAGGGTCCTTTCTGTGACACACAGGCCAAGTTCTCCCCCAGAGGCAGAGGGGGAAACTCACAGGGAAGACGCTCTTTCAGTGCAGAGGGGGTCCGTGTAACCAAGGTTCCAAGGATTCTTTCCCTGGTCAATCCTACCAGCACTCCTGAAGAGTGGCCCAACTTCTTTCCTCTGGAGGTGGTTGGGGGACGTTTCACCTTGTACCATTCTGCCTGGCTAACCATCACCACCGATTCCTGGGTACAAAGGATTATAACCAGAGGTTTTCATGTCCCCTTCCATCTTTGTCCCATCCCTTCAAAAAATCTTCCCGACGTTCCACCCAGTCAAAGGGAAGAAGCAGCACTAGAGATAGAAAAGCTGCTAAGAAAGAAAGTCATCCAAATAGTCCCTCCAGACCAGATAGGATCCGGATTCTACGCAAGACTATTTTTGGTGCCAAAGAAAACCAGGACTGGAGACCAATTTTATTGTACTGAACAAGTTTGTGAGAGTACAAAAATTCCGGATGGTCACAATACAGTGTAGCCTCCCACATTTGGAGAAAGACGATTGGATGTGCTCTGTAGATCTTCAAGATGCGTACTACCACATAAAGGTGAACAGGCCATCAAGAAGATTTCTGCGCTTCCGTGTGGGAGCCAGTCACTACCAGTTCAGAGTACTGCCCTTCGGACTCTCTACAGCCCCCAGTGTGTTCACAAAATGCATGGCAGTTGTCACAGCTCACTTGCGACTTCAAGGATTCCAGATGTTTCCATACCTAGACGACTGGCTCATTTCCGCCATCACCAGGCATCTACTGGAGAAAGCCCTGGTATACTCTCTCCTCGCTGCTCAAAGGCTAGGCATAACCATAAACTGGCAAAAATCCAATCTCACCCCATCTCAGTCAGCAGAATTTATAGGGGTTATCTTGGACACAAAAAACTGCAGAGCTGCTATTCCAGAGCACAGAATTCTAAGGATAAAGCAACAACTAATTCCAATCCTTTCAAAGGAAAAATCCACAGCTCACTTGGTTCTACAGCTGTTGGGTTCCATGGCAGCCTCCATCACCATTGACCCCTGGCCGGGTTTCACATGAGGCTTCTACAATGGCTATTGCTCACCCAATGGTATCCTTTTCAGCATCCTCTTTTCAGCCATGATTCAAGTAACCCACAGGTGCAAAAAGGATTTAAATTGGTGGATGACACACAATCTCTCACAGTGGTCTCACCCCTTCTCCCCCCAGCAACCTAAGACCACAGTGACCACGGACGCCTTCCTGATGGGGTGGGGGGGCTATGTCAGGGACAGACAGTCCAAGGCACTTGGTCCGAACTGGAGGCCCATCTGCATATAAATGTTCTAGAGCTGAGGGTGGTGCTTCTGGCGTTGCAAGCATCCCATTCCCTGCTGCCGTCTGGGACAATTGCGATTCAATCAGACAACATGGCAGTGGTCTGGTACCTCAACAAGCAAGGTGGAATCAAATCTTACCCCCTTTGTCAAGAGGCCATGAGGATATGGCAATAGGCGATGGTTACCAACCATTTTCTTCTAGCATTGCACATTCCCAGGAGTTCCAACGTGATAGCAGACAGACTCAGCAGGTGCATTCTTCAACCTCACAAGTGGTCCCTGAATCCCTTGATAGCGGCATAGATCTTCCACCGCTAGGGCCATCCTTGCTGCGACCTCTTTGCATCCCCAACCAACTACAAATGCAGCAACTACTTCGTCCTGATTTCCCCCTCTGGGACAGTCACCCAGGGATGCTCTAGTCCATGATTGGCCCTCGGATCTTCTTTACACATTTCCACCCTTTCTCCTCATTCCGCAGTTTCTGAAGAAAGCCCGTCGGTTGAAGAGCAATGTGTTCCTCATAGCACCATATTGGCCTCGACAGAGTTGGTTCCCCTTCCTTTGGTCTCACCTACTAGATCGACCATGGATTCTCTATCCAACCCCAGAGTTGATCTCACATCCACAGAACCTGATTCATCCCAACTTGAACAGCCTAAAGCTCATGGCTTGGCTACTCCAATTCCCTTGATTGCCATGCAGAATGATCTTTCTTTACCAGTACGTGATATTCTCATTGCTTCTCATAAGTCTTCCACTAGAATTACTTATCTGAGCAAGTGGAAAAGATTCACGTGTTGGCTGAAAGATAAACAAGTAGACCCATTTTCAGCACCAGTGTTGATAATACTAGACTGTCTGGCTGACCTGTTTCAATAGGGTCTATCGGCCTCTACCATTAGAGTTCATTTGGCTGCAATTTCTAATTTTCATGAGGGGTCCAAGATTCCTCTCTTATGTCCCATAAATTGTGCTAGACCTTCATAAAAGGTGTGAATCATCTGAAGCCACCTTTTAGAGAACCTATTCAACCATGGCATTTATCATTAGTTCTACAAGCTCTGACAATGTCACCTTTCGAACCAGCCTCTTCTTGTGACCTCAGGTATTTGTCATGGAAAATCCAAATAAAAAGATAGCCAGCACCATGGAGAATCTGAATATAATCATTTATTGTAAGCTGTAATCTAGACCGGTTTCAGCACAAGGCTTTCCTCAGTAGTACAAAGTAAAATAATTGGGTCATGGTCTTATATAGCTTCAATCAATTAGATTCATGACATCATTTCCTGTGTTTAAAAAAACAGAAAAAAGTTATCATGGATAATCAACATAAATCACATATTAAATATGAAAACCGATATACATCTATTCAAAGAAAAAATATAGGTTAGTTTTTAGGATATAGCATAATAATGCAAAATCAGATATTATCATAGAAAATGCATATGAAATAAAACAAGATGAAAAATGAACTGAAAAGGAACTGTGGATAAAAAGTTATACATACAATGGAGTAAAATGACAGTTGTACAAAAAATAGTAGTTAAACTGACTAGTTATTACTAGTAAATCATAATTTGTCATTTAATCCAGGGGAAAAAAGTCCCCCAAGTTTTATTATCCACCTCCTTTCTTTATTATTAAGAATATCGTGCCACCCTACCTTGAAGGCTCTGTTACCAATGATACGATCAATGATGGTAAATGAAAATTTGGCAGTGGAATGTTTAGTTGTGTGTCTATATAGTGCATTCGTTATTCTCTGGTTCCTGATATCCCCCAGGTGTTCAGAAATTCTGGTGCGAAACTGTCTGGGAGTTTGGCCAATGTAAAAAGCCTGACAGGTGCATGTGGCGAGGTAGACTATCCAATCTGAACTGCAATTGCCAAAGAATTCAATGTTGTATATTTGTCCTGTGTTTTTACTGGTGAAACAATTGGTTTTGAAAATGTAATTGCAAAAGCTGCAATGACCACAAGGATAAATTCCAATTAGTTTATCCCCTGTGAGTGTCCTTTGTATGAGATTGTCATTCCTTGGGTTTGTTCTTTTGTAATGAGAAAAATGAGAACACAGTGATTTGCCCTTTCTGTATGAGAAATAGCAACGTTCTCCTAAATAATTCTCCAAAAGGCCCAATTATTTTACTTTGTAATACTGAGGAAAGCCTTGTGCTGAAACCGGTCTAGATTACAGCTTACAATAAATGATTATATTCAGATTCTCCATGGTGCTGGCTATCTTTTTATTTGGATCTACCGTACTTGCTTGCCTGGCACCAGCCTAACTTGCTAGCTATCTCCTCATACTGCATTTGCCATGGAAAACCTTGTTTTTGGTCGCCATTACTTCTGCCAGACGTATTTCTGAGATTCAAGGTTTATGTATCAAGAGTCCATACTTGATTTTTCATAGAGATAGAGTATCTCTGAGAAATAATCCATAATTTCTGCCTAAAGTGATCTCTGAAATGTCCATTAATCAAGCCATTGAATTGCCAGTTTTCTTTCCCAATCATTCAAACAGAGGAGAGTATTGCCTACGTACCCTAGATATACACAGGAAAATCCATTTTTATTTAAACAGGACTAAACCCTTTTGTAAATCTGACCAGTTATTTTTGGCCTTTTCTGGACCTAGATTAGGATCTGCTGTTGCTAAGGTCACATTAGCTAGATGGTTGAAGGACTGTGTGACCTTTATTTATACACAACATAATATCTCGTTGCCTACTGCCATGAAAGCTCATTCAACAAGGTCGGTGGCAACTTCTGCTGCCTTCCATGCCAAAGCTTCTTTACATGACATTTGTGCAGCTGCAACTTGGGCTACGCCTCATACCTTCATCAGTCATTACAGATTGGATTTGGCCTCCAGGGGAAGAGCATCTTTTGGTTCTATGGTGCTCAGGAATGTCCTTACATGAGAGCCTCTCAGGAATAGAGATAGCTGGGGACTGAACGAGGATTAACAATATCAGATAAAGAAGTTATGTCTTACCATAATGTTCCATCTGTATTGTTGATCCTCGTTCAGTCATTACGACCCTCCCTCCTTCCCCCTCCTGTGGTTTCTAGTGGATCTCACCATCCGGTTCTCTTAGGTTATTTGACCACAGGTAGCCTCTACATTCTTTGACTTGCAAACTCAATCTGAGGTAACAGGGAGAGGAGGATTGTGGGTAAGAGTTTAGCTCGAGTGTTTGAAGCTGACGCGAGCTTGGAAAATGGCCGGCTCGGTTCCGAGCTCGGAACCGATACCCATGTGTAATGACTGAATGAGGATCAACAATATTGATGGAACGTTATGGTAAGACATAACTTCTTTTTTCCAAGCATTTCTCCAGCCAACTTGATTGACATGGGCATTCTGAGGCAATGTAGTAATTGTCTCATGTATATGGTGTATATGTACACCATTGTGAGAGATTTAATAGTAGTATGAAACTGGAATCAGTCCTGTCATGCATACCTCTCAGCTGTCCTTGATTTCCAGGGATGTTCCTGATTTTGATTCAAAATTTAGCTCTGTCCCTCTTAATCCCTCCTAAAATTGCTCACTTTTGGAGGAAAGGTGGTGAATTATACTCAGTAAATAATGGCAGTAATTAAGAGTTATATATTTATTTTATTTCACAAAATGTATATTAATTAACATTCTTTTATTCTGCCAATATCTCAGGTTAATAGTATTAATATTTTAAAAATGTCCCTGATTTTTTTCTGGATTTGTCCCTAATTCTGTTGAAATGTGTCCCTGATTAGTTGAGAGCTATCCTCTAATGTAACAAAAAACAAGACGTCAAACAGGTTGTCAGCACACACACCTCTCCTGTCACACAAGATAAGTTGTGATGATATGGGCAAGTGCCAACATGTCCAACTGGAGTTTTCTAAAGAATGATATGTCCTTTGAATATCAAACTGATTTATTATACAAGACGGTTGTGTTACAAATCTATATCAAACTGCTTTGTACAGATGCTTGTGCTGAAAATGTATTGGTGAGGTTTGCTTGTGTTAAAATGTATCAACAGTGCACCCTGCTGAAATGAAAAGAAATGTACATGTATTATTGTAACTAAATTAAATGTATATGTTTTAATAGAGGACACTGAGACAGCAAAGGTTAACTTTAAGAAAAATAAGTGAAATGTAAATAATCTGTTAAACCATTAAAATGGTACCCCGCAGTGCTGAATAGGATTGGAGATGATAGGTCTGGGAAAGAGCCTTTGTTCATTAGCTCAGTGAAAAGAGGGGAGGCCCTAGGCACTGCCATAAACATTTGGATGTGTATTGTAGCCGTCTGCTGTAAATTCCAGTCTCAGCTTCAAAGGGGAATACTATGAGAACCTAGAGTCAGGTGACCAGATGAGGTCATTCTGCCAGCCCTCTTGGAAATTATATTTTATATATTAAAAAAACAAATCTCAGAGTATTGAGTATTCTGTTTTGGAAGCCTGATTAGAAAGACCCTCACCCACAGCATCTGTTTGCGGTAGTAAGTAACATTAGTAGGGAACACGCAGATGTTCCCTCACCAGGCTGGACAAGGAGAAGGTCATGGTCAGCTGCCTGTCACTTGCCAGGGTCCATCAAATCATGCACACACTGAAGTCACTCAATAGCATATACTGTTATGACTCTGGGGTGAATGACTTGAGATGTACATCCCTGGACTATATGAAGAGAGACATGACTGATACATACTGTATCTCAGGGAGGTATGTCCCTAGCCCTAAGCAATGTTCTACCTTCACCCAAAATGATGCTACAGTATAAACAAAAGCTGATTGAATACAACAAGTGGCTTAGCTTCTGGTGTCAATCCAGAGGGATTCAGTATCTGTCAGCCTGGGAATTAGGCAATATCAAAAAAACAAAACTTCCAACGTAAAAAAAAAAATCCACTACAAGTAAACTCAAAGTTATGCTGCTTAATGCTAGGAGTCTAAACAGGAAACTGCACTCCCGGGAAGCTATCCTCACCATGGAAGATGCTGACATCTGTGCAGTCACTGGGACTTGGTTCAAGGCTGCAGAAAGCACCTTTGCCATGCAAGCCTACAATGCCTTCCACCCATTCAGACCAAAGGTGGTGGTGTATCCATCTTCATTAAATCCAAATACACCTCGAGACTGGTTAAACAGTATGACTCTCTTGAGCTACTCAAAGTCCAAATAACTATAGTTAAAACACTCTACTACAGCATTGCTAGCTGCAGTCCCCCACCATGAACCATGAGAGGCACACCATCTACCTGGACTTGCTTGAACTACTCACTGTACAGACACACACCTTGGTCATGGGAGATTTCAACTATCCTTCTTTCGATTGGGCGATGTACAAGAGCACAAGTTCGATTGCACTGAGGTTTCTAGACTTTAATACAAATGCTCTGGAATAGTTAATCTGCACTCCCACAAGGGGCTCAAATGTTCTGGACTTAGTACTCACCAGTATGGGGGATCACTGCACTACTCCGTGTTCTGCCCTCTCTAGTAAGATCAGACAATAAATCTGTCTCATTTGAAGTAATGATCAGTCCTGACACCTCCACAGGAGCAATAAAAATGAGAAACGTCTCCAAAACAAACTATAGCCTACTAAGTGATGGTTTGAAAAGTTTCAACTCCTACTCACACAGCTAACAATGAGTCCTATGCAGAGGAGTACACAGGGGCCTTGTATAACTACTTAAACTTGGCTCTGTTGTAAGTGATAGGATCAAAACCAAGTCCTCCTGTAAAAACAAGCCAGCCTGGTGGACCTCTGGTATAAACAGGTTATATAACAATAGGAAGAAACTGATATTTAAGAACAAGAGAGAATTTAGCAAAGATAGAATACCCTGCACAGTTTGAACAAGAAAATCAGATATCTGGTAAAGTTCTCTAAAGCTAGTTATGAGGCTAAATTAGCTTCTCTAGCTAAAGACAGCCATAAGACATTCTTTAGCTATGTCTGAAATCTAAAAGGGAATATCCAGCTATGTGCTCAACTCATAGTGAATGTACCACTCACACTAACCCTGAGGAAAATGTCAACCAGTTAGCTAACATATTTGGTGCAAGCTTTACCCTCCTATCCCCACCAGGCATACCTAACACCTGTCCTTTCTCCAGTATCTCCAATGAGCAGGTTATATACATGCTCTCCAAGGCCAAAAACATGGCCTCTGTGGGACCAGATAACATTCCAGGCTGCTTACTAAGCAACCTAAAACATGACCTAGTGGATCCACTTTGCAGTTTCTTTAACCATAGCCTGAGCACTGGCTTTGTTCCAGCAAAGTGGAGAACAGCAACTGTAATCCCCTTACACAAAGTGAGGACATCTAACCACCCTGAAAACTATAGACCCGTAAGCCTAACTAGCCTTATCTGCAAGACCATGGAAAGAATAATCATGGAGCTTTTCAACAAGGACATAGGCAACCTTCAAACTCTTGACCCAACCCAGTTTGGCTTTGTTAATGGTAGATCAAGCTTACTAAACCTGGTGGACGACTTCGAGAATGTCACCAAAGCCTGGGTGAAGGCAAAGCAGTACATGCACTCTAACTTGACTCAGCCAAGGTTTTTGACACAATCCCCCACTCAGTTATCATGAAGAAACTCTCCCAGCTTGAAATTAATCCATATGTCACTAGACGGGTAGCCAACTGGCTCGCCAACAAAACCCATACTGTCAAAGTTGGGGATTCCACCTCCATCAGTAAAACAGTTACCAGTGGGGTATCACAAGATTCTGTGCTGAACCCTCTACTGTTTCAAGTCTATTTCTCAGAACTTCAGGTGAAAGTAGATGGCCTGTAGCTTAGCAAGTTTCGTTGATGACAGCAAGCAGGGAACAGTCGTTGAGTCCCCTAAAGATATTAGCATATTACAGGAGGAGTTAACACAGACAAATGATTGCTGCCAAACCCACAGTCTAAAACTAAATGCAGAAAAGTACATTGTTTTCCCCTTTGGCAAAGACATAGCCCCTACAAATTACAATATAGGCATCACCCCCTTAAGCTTGAACCCAGGGGTGTGTGACTTGGGAATACAAGTTGATAGTAGTCTAAACTTCGATCACCATGTGTCCACAGTGGTAAGGAAAGCCTTTTACATTGCATACCTCATAAGTAAGGGCTTGCAACCAAGATCAAAGATGTTATAACTCCTCAGTAGACCACTAATAGAGTGCAACACTCCTTTTTCATGTAGCTTACTAGACACCTGCAGCAGCTGGAGAGACCAAAGAGGTTTAGGGATTCCAAAGCATGACCTACATGGAAAGACTGAAATCCCTGTTGTTGTACTATGTGTCGTACATGCTGCTGAGAGGCGACCTGTACTTGGTTTACAGGACAGTCTCTGACCTTGACCCTAATGGAAATGCTGAATGTCCGCAAATCAAATAGGACAATAGTCACTTGCTCCAGAGATCTCATCCTAGCCTGTGCCTTAAACAAAATGTCATTCCAGAGTCTGCCACTACTCTGGGATAAAATCCCAATTCACATTAAGCAGAGGTCCTCAATGAACCTATTTAAGCGCAACTTGGACAACTGGTTGGGAGGCTATAAATTCATCCCTGGGGTGGCACCTATGTCCCTCATGGACAGGGGCAGCCCGTGCTGATCATAGATTTGCTCTGCAGACACTCAAACCATCTAACAATGGTCAGTTAGGGAACATATGAGTATAACATGGCTAGGCTTGTAAAGGCCCTAGGGCCATTAGCCTCATAACCTCCCTATAAACCTATGGTCATTACTTCATGAACATTCATCACAGTTAAACCTTAGAGGTGTGCACAAGAGGTCATTATAGCATGTGTTTGGGCTGGGACAGTGTGGTCATTGTTTCATTTACTTTTCTCACAGACCTCAGAGGTATAGAAAGAAGGGCACTGTAGCTTGTATAGAGGCAGTGTACTGTCTAGCAGGGACAAAGTGGAATTTCACTTTCCTTGCAGTCACACATCAAACATGTATACAGGTGTCTGCCTTTGAGGGTTAGGGTTGAGGAGTGCGGAGGCAAGCTGTATGTGTATGACAGCAGTCACTTGAAATACATGACTCTGGCTGTTTGAACCTCTGCTTTCATCCCACTCTAACACCATAGGGATGTACATACAGAGACTGTCTTTTTTTGGAAGGGGGTTGGTGAGGCAAGTAGTATTCCCAGACAGGATCTGTGTATCCTCACAACAGTAGTCTTGTTAGTTTATTTTGAGCTACTGTTTTGTAAGCTTTGAACATTAAAAAATAAAACTGAAATGCTTGTCTTACTCATGATTTTTGTTCAGGCTATTGTTAGATTGAAAGGTTGGGAAAATGCTCTAAAATGCATCCCCGAGCATCTATAACCCTGTGGCTTCTTGGGCCCCAGCTTATTTGAGTTATTTCCTAAATGTTTATTCCTGTGCTGTCTTGTTCAGGAAAGGTTTGTTGAAAGAATGCAAGGAAAACTAAAGTTGAGGAACAATGCTGAATTTCTTTCCTGAATCATAATTTCCATTCAAGCCATCATTGGATGACAAGGCTGTGTAAAAAAAAAAAAAAAAAAAAGAAAAAGCAGTTGAGAGCATATAGAAAGTTATGGCTTCTTGAAAAAGCCGAAGAATAAGTTAGAAAGCAAAAAAAGTAATATGCATGGTGTGGGGAGCCCAAGATAGGTGAAAACAAAGGGGAGCACTGAAGGGTGTGTGTGTGTGTGTGTGTGTGTGTGTGTGTGTGTGTGTGTGTGTGTGTGTGTGTGTGTGTGTGTGTGTGTGTGTGTGTGTGTGTGTGTGTGTGTGTGTGTGTGTGTGTGTGTGTATACCTACCTGACGGCACCATTTCAACCAAGTCTAGCCTTGTACGTAGAATTGTTGTAATGTATCATTGTTAAAACTAAATGCCAGTAATTGTAAATTTTCCTTTGTGAGATGGGCCAACAATATGTGGTACAGATGCCTGTCATATCATAAGAGCATTATAGCTACAGGTAATTCGGAACTTTTCCATTATCAGGGCAGCACGTCTAATGAGCACTTGGAATGATAGCACGTGGCCTCGCACTGATGCCGCTGATGTGGGTACACCCTTCACTGTAATCCTAACTGATTGCTAATGAAAACCTCAAACTTTATGTGGAATGGACCCAAATATTTCTCAAAAACATGGACAGTTGACAGGTATGCTGATTGCTTACCGAAATGCATATAGAATGTCAATATTTATGGTAATACGCATCATTTAATAATGCACAATAGTTAACATTTCTCCTTTCAAAGTGGAACTTTGACGAATATGAACTGTTTAAGGACCCACAGGAGGTCCGTTTCTCTGAAATGAGGTACACTTCAGAGGTCTGTGAATAAGCAGTATTACATGCCTGCAGCTGGCCCTACGATCTTCCTACTGAAACTCCCGGGATGTTCCTGGGATCATCCTTCATGTCTGGAAATGAGGCAAAGAAACAGAACATCAGTGTAATGCGTATTGCCCCAATAACGGAAACGTACCAGTAATTCTGTACATACTACTCCTTAAAGTTTGCAGCATGAACTGAAAGGTTGTTTAGCATGGGTGGCAGTGACAGGGTGATACTGGAAGAGCTCCCAAGTTGACATTTGTTGGAGCACCCAAAATGCCAACACTGGTCCTAGGGGGGATTGGTATAAAAGCATTAATCGGCTTTTATGTAAAGCTGAAGTCTTTTTTTTTTGGTCTTTACTTGAAGAGCTGGGGTGGGGATTAGGTGCTAATTGAAAGACTGGCAGTGGGAGCTAGATCAGCCAGCTATGGCTCTGAATGTGAGTACACAAATCACTCCATCATATACAAGGATAGTACCACTATTTATTTATATATTTATATTTGTACGTACATTGTCTGCTAACATTACGTTTCTTCATTTTTATCTAAGTAGTAAGGAGAAAAACATCCTCATTATATTTCTAGAGATGGACAACTGTTGCTCCCTTGTAGACAGAAATCCTTCACTTACTTGCTCTTTCAAACGCATTTTATCTTGTCCACTTTTAAGCCGTGTTAAACAGGACTTGATTATAAACTGCTAGCTAAAGCAAAATCTATGTGAGCAGCTCGTCTTGCTATAAAATCTTGACATTATGGCACAGGAAAGTGGAGGGAAAACAATTAAATAACCATTCCTCATCAGATACATTATGTGACCTTCAGTAATGTAGGCCCAGCCCAGTACTTCAGGTCACCATCTTCTCCATGTGGGCTGAAATAAGACCCTGCTATAAATACACACGGGAATACCAGAAGTGCTTCATTTGAAAAGTTGTAAAAAAAATCTTTCTTGTGTGCCAGAAACTGTTACACTCCGAGCACCAGTGTAATATAACTCACAGCTACTAACTCCTATATCTCTTTCATTTGTCCTTTTCTTCATTATAAGTAGTGAATAATGGCCTGCTGCAAATATCTTTGAAGTAGCAGAACAGTGGCATTAACTGCTAATTGAATCCAGGCTCTGCAGTCTTTGTTCTTTTAGGTAAAAGATTAATACCTTTGTTTAACACCTCATTTTATTTTGCAGTTAAGGAGGCTACACTGGGTTAAGCAGTTTGCTGACTAACTGCAAACTAATTAATGTTATAATAGAGTTCTTTGTAGATAAACTTATTTAGGAAACATTGAGGGAAGGGAATACTTACACTCTTGGGTGTAGAAGAAATAAGCAGAGTAATCGAAGGTCATTCTAGAAGCAAAATAATTTTAGTATGGATACAGAAATGAGTAAGTATCCAGCAGTCAGAATTCTTACACATTTTATGTCTCCCTATTTCTTCTTCTGCAAATTGCAGTGCTATTTCAGTAACTAATGACAGAATGCTGTGCTTAAATGTCACGTGTAAATCTTAGTTTTTGTTCAATGCAGGTCACTTATTTTAAGAATTTTAATGCAGTTTAAGTATTTTATTCAAAACCTGTATAATATCATTGTCCCCTTTGCACAATTCTGTGTCATCGTATTAATTTATATGAAGGTATGCCTGTGCAAGATGATAATTTTATGAATCTGAGGTTTGCTGAGTTGTGTGAGATCTTGACATTCATAATGTACAGTTAGAAAAGTTAGAAATCTGGAAGTCTAAGCCATGTAGAAGAGGCCTAAAAGGGAGAATAAAATAAAATTAACTTACAATCTGTTGTAAATACTTGTGCTTTTCCATGTTTTGTTGTGAAACAGACCTTCATCTTTAGTAGTAATCATTTAAAATTCGGACATTTATTTTCGGTGCCCATTAACTGACAGTGCATAATCTTTGAATGAAAATTGTACATTACATGTTTACTTATGAAACAAAAATAAGATAAATGTTTTGAAAATGATTGGGTTTGCTGGGAAGAATGATGAAAACATGACATCTTAAATTCACTGCAAGAAGAAAAAGGTGAGAGAATGCTTCTGTGAAACAATTACCTGACAAAAGAGTATGTGACTAGTGAGAAAACGACAGAAGAGCTAAAGTGGAAAACAACCTAGGCTGACAGGTATATGACCTGAAGGTAAATGGTACAGGGAAGAAGCTGGTGGGATAGTGTGATATTCTTGATTACTGACATCATGGAAAGAAACAATATGTCATTTTTCTCTTTACGGTTAGCTGCTTAGTTATATCCCATTTACTTTGTTTTATGCATTTGAGACCTCACCACTGCTGAGCTGAGGGTGGTACAGAGGCTTTAGCAACAAAGTGGTATGAAGAATGTTCAAAAAGCCATGCAGAGACACTAGAAAAGTTTAACATACATACCTTGAAGATAGAAGGTTGCAGAGCAGTATAAATACCTTGAGGAGATACAAAAAGCCCAGGTATCTCACATCTTAAAAGAGAAAGAGAGGGAGGAATTGGAGGGCACATTTTGAACATACAAGTCATTCTGATAATACAGTAGTACTTTATGTTCATCATTAGATCACTGTTGCAGTAGCCAAAACTGTATGAGTTATTTCCTGCCAAGGATATGACAGCGGGACATTATTTAAAAGTTTTAGGGTATCTTCTACATGCCCCAATTGCTGATAAGTTTGAGGAGAGCTGTATAAAGCCAGTGGAATAGGTGCCAACTAATTTGAACTTTTTTGCCATTGAAGTGCACTTCTCTTGTGGCCTTTGAGCGATTGATGGTTGGCTAGCGCTCCTTCAAGGCAAGGCAGATAAAACTTCCACAAAACCTTTTATTTGTAGAAAAATGTGCTTTTTTCTCTAGGGAATTGTTTATTTTACTTAGCAATCATAATTTTAGGGAATGTCACAAGACCATTTTATCTTGCTTACTTTCTTAAAAGTTTTTTTTACTAAGGAAAATTGTTATAATAATTACTTTGACAGATTCTCTTGATTGAATTGGGTAATTTACTATGTTTAGGGGCTGGTACAGTTATTCTTGGAGGTTGTCGTCGTATATTTTGTATAAAACATTTTTTTCTGCTAGGACATTCACCAACTCTTCCAGGGTCTGCTAACTGTAATTCAAGCCCTTTTCAGCTGGACCATGGAGCAAGCTACTGGCTCTTCCATTCTTCTCTCCTCTGTCCACAAGAAAAAGAACAGTTCCGGGGGGGGGGGGCTTCTTCTTTGCCTCAGACACTGATAGGTGGGATCCCTCTGGTGTAGCTCCTTGGGAATCCAACATGGACTAAGTCCACTGTGAATATTTGGTTGTCCTACATGGGCATGGGAGAATCCACTGCTGTTAGTCTCAGAGGAAACAGGTGATGTCATGTAGTTGCACCAAGGTGCCTAATTTTCAGGCAAGAGCTGCTAATTTGAATCGGTCTGCTTCTAGGGGTCTCCTACAAAAAAAAGTAAACAGAGTTAACCATCTGGCTGCTTATTTCTCTCCGACTTTAGACAAGGAGAATCAATTAGACTTTGCTAAAGGCTTATACCAAGCCCTTGATTCTTTAAATTCTGATTCCTAACTGAGCTGGGAAAGAAAAAGACTTCCCTATCTTTCTGAAACTGATTTCCAATTTGAGGAACAGGGACTAGAGGCTATACTTTCTCTTTATTCTCCTCAAACAGAAGGCTCTGACTCTGAAGAGAGTGATTCTTCAGTGTCTCTGGCAGAATTATTTTTAAATATTACCAAAATATTATGATTTATTACAACTGGATTTTCCTTAACCTGCAGCTATTCTTCTGTTTTTACTCCACTAAAAAGTGTTTACTTAACAGCTTGGAGTATGCCTGACAGTCAACGTCCTGCTCCTAAAATGTTTGATAGATTATATCAGGTTCCACAGACACACAAATATATATTTTCTAGTTTCAGATCTGACCTACAATGATTTATTCGACAAAACCTTTTACAGCCAAACATTTTGTAAATGCTAATTCTGTTCCTTCTGATAATGATGACAAAGCCTTTGATAGATTTGGGAAGAAAGCTGATTCATCTGCCACCTTAACTTTCACTGTTCCTAACTGCAAGGTTCACATATTAAAGCTTTTGATGGCATAATTTTGAGAATTTGAGAGATTTATCTGCTCACTTGCTTTCTTCAGTGGTTAAAACTTCTCTCACTTAATTGCTTCTGTTTCTAAGGCAACCAAACATTTTAAAGTGTTCTCATAAATTTACTGTTTTTTTTTCTAGAGCAGCTGCTACTGGGTTGATTTAAAGTGTTATATCCACAAAACCTACCTGAAAATGTCAAAGATGAAATTCTAAATTGTCTCCTTGGCAAAGTGGCATTATCTGGCTTTTCTGCAACTGAGGTCCTGAAAAGATTTAATGAAAGACAACTGTTAATTCAGGTGGTTTCAAAGAGTTTCAACCCTCTTTTTGGCAGTTTGTTTTCTCCCTCCAGTTCATGGACTTTTTACAGCAAACAAAACAAATAGTTTCAGCAAGTTACATCCAAGCAAACTTTCAAAAAAAGAGAAGAAACTTCTAAAAAAGAGCGGGGGTGGGGGCAGACCGAAAAGTCAGAATGACCATCTGGCCCTTCCAGAAATTCTGTACAGCTCAGGCAAGCCATTAAATCTTTCCCAAAGCCTATCTCTACATTTTCCTCTGTGCTATCAGAAAGTGTCAGACAAATGAGCTCTGAGAATTGTCCAGCAAGGATAAAGATGGAATGAGAATCCATCCTTTCTTCCCTTTCAAGGGATTCCTGTACACCCTCCAAACTAAACTTTCTTGATTCCTGCTACAGTCCAGCATATGCTGTTCCTGGGAGTCATAAAATCAGATCAAGCAGGGAAAGTACTTTATTCAAGAATTGTTCAGGTATCAAGGAAAGAAGTAACTTGGAGACCTGCTCTAGACGTTTCCTTTCTCATTTTTAACGTCAAAGTCCCAAAGTTCAAAATGCTGTCTTTTCAAACTCTGTTAGCGCTCTTAACCCCTACCAGTTTTCTTGTAACATTAGACCTAAAATATACTTATTATCACATACAATTTCAGATAGTGTTTCGGGAATGTCTTCTGGATAAATCCTTTGAGAAGGCTTTTGTTTTTCAGGACGAAGTAGACCTCTACATAGAGCAGTTCTTGAATGATTCCTGCTAGTCCAAAACATCAGCTGTGGAATTTCACAGAATTTTAGGTTTCATGGTTTCTATTATTCTCATAATTCCTTTTGTTAGGACTTCACACAAAGAAAATGCAAT
The DNA here is from genome assembly GCF_019279795.1 of Protopterus annectens. Taxonomy (NCBI): domain Eukaryota; kingdom Metazoa; phylum Chordata; order Ceratodontiformes; family Protopteridae; genus Protopterus; species Protopterus annectens. Next base: position 1,020,391,045 of record NC_056745.1, on the reverse strand, counting down.
GGTTCCCCAAATCACTCTGGTCCCAGCAACCTCCAGCTCTTCTGATTCCTGCTCTTGAATTTGTAAAAATGGAGTTACAGTGGTGATGGACCAGATATTTCTTAACTCTGGTCTGGTGTTCTCTCTTCCAACTAATACTCAGTCTGTAACTACAGTTGTCTCTGACTTTGCTTTGGGAACTGTATCCACGGAAGTGAAAGTGCAAGATCTGTGGGACAAACAGAATGGACCAAAACACATAAATGTCAGAAATGTTGTCAGTGAAAAAACTCTCAAGTCTCTAAATCATCTTTGATCTTCAGGATGTCTGCAAGTGATCACAGACACCACCACAGTGATGTGGAACATGAACAAACAGGGGAAAACCAGATTCTTTCCTCTGTGCAGACTACTGATGGTAGCTTGGGATGTAATAACTCAGCACCACAATATCACCCTCCAGGCTTCTTAAATTACATTAGAGCAAAACATTATTGTAGATAAAATGAGCAAGACAGTGACAGATGTCCTTCCATTTCACTTTTGCAGTATTCATTACAGTAGGGATCCCCTGCCAAGGGCAGCCTGATGTCCAGCCAGTATACCAAAGCCTTTAGTTTGCTTTAAGGTACTCCATGTGTCACACATATGCTTCTCGCATAGCATAGGGCATAAAGATGACATCCGGATGTATCATCCTCAGAACCTCTTTGCTGACCGTCCGAATGCCATCTCTTCATCATCGGTCTGAACGCCCATTCCTTTGCTGGTTCACCAAGCCGTTTCAGATAAGTGCCCCTTTGGGGGTTATTTGATCTTATCTTTTACTTTTGTATTGTTGCTTTTGGGGTTTCATTAAATCCAAGAAGGTTAAATGCCAGTGTGGGAAACAGATTCCCCATAAAGGCCATCACAAGCAGTGCTTATTTTGTCTCTGTGCTTCCCACGACCATATATCCTGTTCAGTTTGTCAGGTCTTTGTTCTGAAGAGAGTCTGTAGTCGGGTTTCTTCTTTTGCCTTGTATTTGGAGAACCAACATCTTAAGCTTTTAGCTAAAAATGCAAGGACCTTCCCACTCTGAGGGACAATGGTCCGTGAAGAAGAAGGCCAATAAGTCTATGTCTGATTCTTCTGTGCAATGTCTGCCAGATGTCTCTCCCAAGGCAAGTTTAAGCCCAGAGAATTGCCTGGCTCTGTCTTTGGATTCTTCTGCCGCAACCACTTTGGACGCTGGTGTGGATCCAACCTTATGCATGACCTTGATGGCCTTGCAGATGTCTGCTTCGGACATTCATGGGGAATCATGGCTAATTATTTCTGAGGAGCTGGAGGTGTTCCTCAGATTTTGGTTAAGAAGTAGGTTCCGACTGCTATTATTGAATGCCATCCAGGGTCGGAGCCTTCTAAGTTTTATAAGGTGGATGTCCCTGTGACGTCCCCTCTCTGGGCCAGTAATCAAGGAGCCTCAATCCTTACCACTGACACTGGAGAGGGATGTTCACTTGGAACAAAAATGGATGCATCCAGTATTTCCAGATGGAGCTGTCTTCATCAAGCACAGCTTCACTTAAGAGCACATAGGGAACACACTCATCCCAGGGTCTGCATTTTTCTCTCTCTCTCCCTCCCCAGGTCCCCAATAAGCCTCCCCACTGGCACAGCTGTAGAGTTAAGTCCTAAGCTGAGTATCCGAGCCAAGTCCTCCAGTACCCTCTCTGTGAAACCAGTGCTTCGTGTCCCTGCTCCAAGTAGCTGACACACACACACACACACACACACACACACACACACACACACACACACACACACACACACACACACACACACCTGGGAAAGGCTGGCACAGATTTACTAGCTATGTCCCCTTCTTTCCAGTCTATAAGGTAGGTACACTGCCACCAGACACCCCAAAGCTAGCTACTCTAAGGCTTTTGCAAGGGTACTCTATTATACTGCGTGAAATTAATATTAATACTAATGGTAATAGTGACCAAACAGCCAGGCTTTCAGGGGTGGCCACAGTGTTACCAATATGTATAAGTACTCTCAAAAGTTAAAATATTCTCTAAAGGACAAGCGGCAATGAAAAGTTTAAATATATTTAATAACAACTAATAAAAGAACATGAAAATACTAACAATCTATTTACAATACTAACAATCTATTTACAATAAACACCAGAGTTTCAGACACAGGAAATATTACAAAATAACACAGGTGAACAGGTTCACACCATTACAGAAAAACAGTACTTAGCAATCTCACTATATTTCCCTGACTGATCTAAAGAATTATTATTCCCTAGTTACATAATAGAGCAAGGCAAGATGAAGTAGGTGAGAGATACTTCCTTGTCAGGTTACAAAAACATAGTGCTCTAAGACTTCAGTCTCGCCTAGTATTAAACATTATTTTTAGTGATGGATTACAGAATGATATCACGTACAGCTGGTCATCTGACTTCTGGTTCCCGTGCACCCCACCATTGCTAGAAACTGCCAGGATTTAGCACGTGTCAATAATATATACACGCAGACCCTTGCAAAGATCTGCTGCAGCTCCTGAAAGTCATAAAACAATTTCAAACCTCCACCCTTCCAGAGTAGCAATTAGTTTACCCCAATGACAATGCAGAAAGCTTCCTAGCACAGACGTTTTGTCTCTGGCTGCATTGAGAACTGCAAGATAACATCTTTATGGCCTAGGCCCAGTAATTTAATTTAATTTCTATTTTCCAAAGGCAGGTGGATTGGGCTGCTGCTTTGGCTTCTTTGATGAGGAGATATTCCTGGCTTTAGCTTCAGGCTTTGCCTGATGATATTAAGGCTAAGTTGATGGATGCTTCTCTGGACAACAAACGCTTATTTGGTGAAGCTGCTGATAATTTGTTTATGTCTCTTCAGGATAAGGGCAAGGCCTTGCAGAAACCTAAGCATGTCTTTTATTTCTCCTGTGCCAAAATTTCAGAGAAATGATCCCAATAAGCAAACATTTGTTCTTAGGCAATGTCACCCGCCCCCAGGGTAAGAAGGGTATAAAGCGGGTTCCTTCTATTAAAGCTATCCAGACTTCTGTGGCACAGAAGTTTCCTTTTACTGACAAACCAGGTGCTGTGTGAATATCCTGTTCTTCTCAGACACATTCCTCTTTCTTTTAGTCTTTCTCTTCCTGTTTGGCTAAAGATTACTCAGGATTCCTGGATTCTGTCCATTATCCACTTAGGGTATTTCATGGTCTGGAAATCTCTTCCCCTTTTGTGGGCATTCCTTGGCCCCCCTCAGGAGCAGTTACTCTTCTTTCTAGGGGGTACTTTGAGATCTTTTGACTTGGGGAACTATTCAGGAAGTTCCAGCCTCCCAAAGGGGAAGGGATTTCTCTACAGAATGTTTTTGGTGCCGTGAAAAGAGGGCACTCTGCGACCTATTATGGAACTCTCTCATTTAAACACTTTTCTGAAGGTCTTCTATTTTCAAATGTTGTCCCTTCAGACTTTGTTACCTCTACCTTTTCCTAAGACATACCTGGTGATTCTGGACCTCAAGGATGCTTGTATTCATATCCTGATTCATTCCATTTTCAGGAAGTTTTTACATTTCTCTGTTGCTTCCTGGCATTTTCTGTTCTCTGCTTTGCCATTTGGCCTGTCTACAGCCCCAAGAGTATTCACCAAATGCCTCTCTCCTGTGATTGCTTTTTGCAGGCTAAGGGGGATCCGAGCCTTTCCTTACTTGGATGACCTTATGTTTCAGGCATCCTCTCCAGAGACTTTGTTGCAAAATCTTCATTTTGCCATCTTCCTTCTGCAGTGCCTCAGGTTCACTATAAATTTCAAAAAGTGTTTTCTGACTCCTCCTCAGGCTCATGTTTTTCTGGTGAGAAGGATCCAGATTGTTCCTATGCTGGCATCCCTGCCTCCTCCCAAGGCCCTAACTGTCATTTCCTTTTTTCAATCCCTTCGTACTCTGGCTTCAATAACAGCTAGGGTTAGGGAATTTCTGAGAGCTCTGGGGTTCATCACTTCCACCATTCCTGTACTCCCTTTTGCCAAACTCCACATGAGAAAACTTCAATGGTATTTAAAGTCAGTTTGGATTCAACATTCTCATCCCCTCAGAGTTTTAGTTCCTCTTCTTCTATGTCTCAAGTAGGAATTTCAGTGGTGGATTCAGCAGTTCAGTGTGAATCCATGGCTCCCTTTTCATCCACATCTTCCATCTCAGCAGCTGTTCACCAACACTTCATACGTGGGATGGAGAGCAGCTTTCAGCTCCTTAAAGGTGCAGGGAGTCTTCACATCATCAACAGAAAAAACACAGTGTCAAGGAGACAAGAGGTCTTTTGCTGGCTGTTTGGGCCTTTCATCCTCTCTTCTCCCCAGGATGTCTCAAGGTGTTTACAGATGATACCACAGTAATGTGGTATATTAACAAACTGGGGGGACAAGGTCTTATCTTCTTTGCTGGTTGGCACTCCTAGTGCAGATCTAGCTATCCAGTTTCTACTGACACTTCTGGCAGTCTACATTCCCTCAGGTCAAAACATTGTGACAGACTCTGTGAGCATGTCCATAACTCAATCCCATGAATGGTTGCTTCACAGGGATGTTTTTCTGGACATTGTCCACCAAGGGGTACTCCTCTAGTAGATCTTTTTGCCTCCCCTCTGAACAGATAACGTCTTCTATTTTGTGCAAGAGTCCCATGACCTCTGGCTTGGAAGGTGGATGCCCTCTCCTTTTCTTGGAAGGGAATGTTTCTTTATGCATTTCCTCCCCTTCCCCTCATATCAAAAGTCATGTTCAGAATACAACAGGATACCCCCAGAATCTTGTTGGTGACCCCCTTTTGCCAGAGACAGCGTTGGTTCCTTCCTCTTCTGCATTTAGCCAAGGGCAATCATCGCAAATTACCTCACAGGGTGGACCTACTCACACAAGACAAATGATCTGTCATCCATCCCCACCTGTCCACTCTTCAACTGATACTGTGGATGATAGGATTTTGATTCCACATAGACACTTTTTTTTGAGAATGTGCTTAGGGTCCTGCAGGAGGCCAGGAAACCCATTACTAGGAAATCCTACTTACCCAAATGGAAGAAATGTTCTGTTTGGTGTCTTTCTCGTAACCTTGATCCACTTTCTGTGGATGTTCTTTTAGTTGTCTTTTATATGTGTGAACTGCTCAATGCTGGATTGGCATATTCTTCTGTTAAGGCCCACTTATCAGCTATTTCTGCCTGGCTGCCTTTATCACCTCTTTTACCTTGTCGATTTGAAGCTAAGCAACTCCTTAAGATGTCCTGTGTATTAGGCCTCCTAGGCAGCCTGTTCCTTCTCCCTGGGATCTTAATATATATATATATATATATATATATATATATATATATATATATATATATAAATTTTTTTTTTTTGTAAAGCTGAGCCAGGCTCCTTTTGAGCCTGCAGCTTCAGCTTCTGTGCAACATTGCTCCGTTAGCTTTGGCACTCTCTGTATTGTAATTAATACTGCTACAGTGAAATGGAAGGACATAGTACCCTTGTATAAGATCTTACCATAATGGGAAATGTCTTTCTCTTCACTGTTGTAGTATTCACTCCCTCCCTTCTCCCCCATTCCTTTTCCTCTTCTGGATGTACTAATTCCCTCTTTTCTTCTTGGATTGGCAAACTAAAGGCTTTGGCATACTGGCCTGATATTGGGCCACCCTTGGCAGGAGATCCCTATTGTAATGAATACTGCAACAGTGAAGAGGAGGACATCTAACATTATGGTCAGATCTTGCACAACTGGACTTCCCTCATGAATAGAAACTGAACCTGTGGGGGGGGGGGTCTCCCAGGAATTGACCCAACTGTGGAGAACTCCTCAAAAAGATGTCATAGCTCCCATTCACAACAGACAAATATATTCTGATCCACTATTCCTTTAAATCAGGCCTGAAAAAACAATGATTTTCATTCCCTTAGATTAGAATTTTCCTGTATGTCTTCAGGTTAATATCCAAGGTGAATTTAAACAGGCTTCCTCACAGACTGGACTTATTCACACAAGACAGTGGTTGTTTGATATACCCTATCATGAAATCTATTTAGCTGACTGCTTATATGAGAATTGTGATAGCTTTTAGGTACCTATTTTTGATGCTCAGCATGTATTAAAGGAGACTTGAGCTATGGTGCATGTAATAAAGACTGGAGAAAAAAATGCCACTAGAAAATCATAAACAGGTTAAGTGGAAAAGAGTTTCTAGTTGGTGTCATGGTAGGAGCCAGGGCATACCACTCAACAACTAAGACCCAGAAATCTGGACAAAGCCACATATAATGGGGGGACAAAGGCCCAAAAATAGGGGCAATTTTTAAATATTGCTCTTACAGACTTAGAAAGTTGATAGAATAATAGACTATGAATTAGCCTGAATTTTTCTGAAGAGGTATGAAGTCTGTAACTCAAACTCCTGTCATTATGTTTTTACTTTAATCCTCAGTGATTTTCCAGAAAACCAAAATTTTATGAGGAACAGACTAAAAATATGAGGCAAAATCTGGACTTTCTGCGAAAATCTGTACAGTTGAGAGGTATGCACAGGACCCTTTTAAGGTCCATTTGCTTCTGGTTCTATGATATTTGTAAGAGTTACTGTCCTTTAGCCTTTTTTACTCTTCTTATCAAGACTAATGATTCAGCTATTTATTCTCATCTGCCCACAGATCCCCTTCTAACCAGTCTAAAGCCAAGCAGCTCCTGAAAGGGGTTTTGCATATCCATGTAGAACACAGGTAGTTCCTTCTTGGAATCCTAATTTTGCTTTGGGGAAAACAATTTTCTTCATTTGAACTAGCACTTTTTAGGTTTTAGGTTTAACATTTGGAAACCAATGTTAGTTATTGCCCTGACCTCTGCAAGAAAAGTATCTGAGCTGCAAGCTGTTAATGATGGGTAAACCAAGTTTCATTTTTTCATAAAGATAGAGTATCTTTGAGAACAAATCCTTCATTTATGCCTAAAGTGGTTTCAGAGTTTATGTTGAGTCAAACTATTCATCTTCCCATCTTCTTTCCAGAACCTAAAAATGAGGGAGAAAGAAGTGTGCTCAGATCTGACTTGACAAAACTAAAACCTTCAGTAACTCTAATCAGCTTTTCATTTCCTATGAGGGTAACAAAAAAAGACAACCAGTCTCAAAAGAGGCAATTTCCAAGTGGTTGTCTTGTGCTATTATTTTTTGTTATACCTACCATAAGTCACTTTCAGGCCAGGTTACGGCCCTTTTTTCTTTGACTTTTTGGAAAGGGGGAGGACATCCTAGAGGAAGCAACTTGATGTTTTATGCATACTTTCACAAAACATTACAAACTAGATTCCTTTTGCTCCTCCTCAACATTCTAAGGTCTGGTAATCTATTTCTACAGTTTATGCTATTGCAACATAGATCAAATTATGAACATAGTACAGCTGTGTAAGTAAACTTACTGTAATAGTAGATATTTGAATAAATAAATCACTGTCATAGTAGCCACATCCTTCTGCTGTCCCCCGATTTTATGCCATGTTGTTTGCCAGGATGTGGACATATACACACACACACACACACACACACACACACATATTTAGATAGATATAAATGGATCTAATTCATTATACTGAAACAACCCAGTATTGATATTTAAAATACTGACATCACACTATTGACTGTTCATAATGATAGTATGGCAATAAACCATATAATACATAAGAATTGGTCAATATTTAGACAAGACCAAGACATTTACAATATTTGGGTACCTATCCCAAAGCTGTGTATAAAAATATATGAATCTTAAACAAATATTAGAGAATTTACCAAAAAATATTTCACAGAATGAAGGATACATGCATAAATGCGGAGGCTTTCCACAGTGCCCTTATATAATAGTGACATCAAGATATAAAATAAATAATAAGAACATAATAGTAAAAGGGCACTATAACTCTCAGACGAAAATTGTGGTATATGCTGCTATTTGTAAATTATGTCAGGTATACTATATTGGAAAGACTGAACGTCATCTGAGATCAAGAACATATGAACATTTGTAAGACATAAAAACAGCAAAAATGTCTAATGCTTTATATAAGCACATTTCCCAATATACAGATCACACGTTTCAGGTGATAATATTGGAGAAGTTACATGGTGATTTAAAGAGTGGGGTGTGGCAAACTGTTTTATAACAAAAAGAATTACTTTGCTAAATTTACCTGAATGCTACTATGTATCAAGGTTTAAATGATGCCATGTCTATAGCAGGCATTTTAAAGTTACATGCCAACTACAGCAGAAGATGATTGTTAAAGTGTTTTGCATGATTAAACTGCTTATAGTTTTAAAGGGAAGCTCTCTTTGAGTGCAATCATGTGACAGCTTATAAAAGCACCTTCACATGGTGATTTTAAAAAAGAGCTGAAGAAGTTTGAATGTTATATACTGCAAACGAAAGTGCTTATCCTTTGTATTTTTTTAACAGTTTTATTAACAGAGTATTAAATTGAAGGCAATTGTTGCCTTTATAATGTTTTATCATTAAAACTATGAATTCTGCTGGAGTTTGGTTCGTTTATGTATTTGGATATACAGTTTATAATATTGACAAATCAAAATGCTGACAACCACACATAAAATAAATTTGGAAAAAAGCACTTTATTTCTGTGATCACTCTGCAATAAAAATACAATAAAACAAAACAAACAAAAATCCCTAAACCATAGCAATACCATAGGACCTGGTTTGTCTAAATAGTAGTAGTGTTACAGATAAGAGTTTATCTAAGAAAAGGGGCAGGGTTAGAGTTAGCACACATTGGTAAGGTTAGCAGAGAGGCTTGTGTTGCTTAGCTAGGGTACACCTGTAGGCTTATATCATGAAGAAGCTTCTCAGTTTTTAAGTCATGGACATGAATTATAGTATCTCTGCTATTTCTCCAGAACTTCGGATTTCTTACTGAAGTTGTTAACTCATGTGATGGATACACAGGATTAGTTTGTTTATTTATTTATTGACATGTGTTGACTGGGAAAGTCCACTGGGCCAGATACCCATTTTCAGTGGAGGCCTGGAGAGAAATGCTATACAGAGTACTTTAAAGATAAAATAGACAATGAACATAGGCTTTGTACAAATAATATACATTGGCTATTAATATATAACATGTAATACTTTAAGAATAAAAGCCTTCAAATAAAGATTGTAGTTTGCTTCAGGGTAAACAGTTCTTTAAATACTTAGGAGGTTCTAGACATTGTCGCTATCTCCTGATAGAGAGAGTAGAATATGTTAGTTGGTATAGAGAAAGTTCTTAGGAAGGTTGAGAGGAGTTACTTAATGGAGGAAAGGGAAAAGTGTGGATAAGAAAATTGTATTTGTTTATGGTGGCTTTGACTTTTGCGCACAGAAACAGATATGATTATTAAGGTAGTGGCATTTTAATGCAGATGTGAAAGTTTTTAATGTAGGTGACTAGGTAACTAGGTGAGTGATAGAGGAAGGCAGGGCATTCCATAATCTGGCAATAGTATAGGAATGTAGGCTTTGTCCAGCTCTTTTGTTGGCTTTGGTGATACTTAAAAGCTGTTTGTTAATAGACTGAAAATTCTTGTCTGGGATATATGAATGTAGGATAGTTGAAGTGCAGGACAGTTCTTGGGTTTATATATCAGTTTGTGGGCAATACTTAGTTGAGAGTATACCAAGTATAGTGACAGAGCTTTGCATCAGTCCATGTAGGATATGTTGTTTAGGCATTGTAACCTTTTAGTGAGGTGTCTCTGTGAGCATTCCAGTTGTTGCATGTGTCTGGACAGATACATGCCAAAGGGGGTGTTACATTCAATGACTGGCCTAATGAGGGTTGAGAAAAGAGAGACAATGACATCCCTAGATGCAGACACAATCCCTTTGTTTATAAGCTAGGCACTATAGAAGAACTTCCTTACAACAATAGACACATTTGTCAAAAGTTAGGTCACTGTCCACATGTTGTTTGTCTGTCTTTTGGCTTTTCCCGGTTAGGGGTCGCCACAGTGGAACTCCGGTCTGCTAATGATTGGCAGTTGGTTTTTATGGTGTCGAGTTGCCAGCCTGATGCCCAACCTTCAACGAAGGCACGCCCATTCAACACATGTCTTTCTAACGCCAACTCGACTGCGGGTAGGACATGTAGACTCCACACAGAAGGCACTCCCAACCCAAGCCGAGAATCTAACGGGAGAACCTCTTGCTGTGAGGCAACAACGCTACCGTTGCACCACCGCGGAAGTCAGGTCACTGTCCACATAAGTTACCAAATCCTGGGGTGTATTGTCAATGAGGTAGTTTCCTGGGATAGAGGACTTCTCAAAGGAATACAGTAATGTATTGTTTGGCATTTAGTTTCAGTCCATGATTTTGGCACCAGTTATTTATTTTGGGCAAACCCTCCTGCAGTATAGGTAAGTCATTTGGGGATTCAGTGACTGCTCTTAGCTTACAGTTGTCTGCAAACTTAGTCAGCCAGAGCCCTTTGGTATTGGCTTTTATTTTAGCAAAGTAGATGCCAAGCAGGAGAGGTCCCAACACAGCACTCTGGGGAACTCCCCCAGTAACTGGTCTCTTTGTGGCATTAACTTCCCGTTTTGATTATCTGTATTTGTGAGCCATTTGGCAATTCAGCAGGTGACATATGGGTTTATTTCCTGTTTATTTAGCTTTTCTACTATGTCCATCTACCTTCATTATATATTAAGTTAGAATAATTGCCTTACTTTCTTATGCCTTTGTGACAGACACCTACCATTTATTGAATTTATTTATTTGCATTTGTATTTGTTTTCCGGGGTAGAGCACACTAATCTCCATGGTCCTTTTTCACACTGAGTCTGGGAGCAGTTTCTTTTGACTTGCTCAGAGCCGCACAGTTAGGCAATGAAGGCTGAGGTAATCAAACTTTGCACCACAAGACCACAGGAAACAGCTCATTAATAGCTCCCTAATCCTCTAAGCCCAATTGCCTGTCTTAATAATCCATACAAAATCAAGTGAAGACATGCATGTGACAAGTAAGGTAATTTCAGAATCACTTAAATAATAAACCTAGTGACATACTAAATGAATGTGAATTTCATTGACATAATGTAATCTTATTGAATCTGCATTAGAATATGTATAGCTGAGTTGAGTAAATTAACTAGAGTTGTGTGTGGAATAAATAACGATTGCTTACAAACAGGTTATTATCAGAAAGTAAACTGACATTTGGAAATACCTTAAGTATTGGTTTTGCATTAAAGTAAGCAAATAGTATACAAGATTTACAAGTTTAATGTATTGCAGTAGTTTGTAACTAAATAAAAGTACCGCACAGTACAGTGCGTAGTTAAAGACTGTGGACTGCAGCAGAAGCTAAACATGTTATAGGTGTATTGTCAAGCAACGCGTAGCTTCTGTTAAGTAAATTTAAGTGAAAATGTTATGCTTATAGCAGAACTTCACACATAGTGTACATACTTGTTGTTAAAAGGAAACATTTTCAAAAAGCTTTTCTTAAAAAAACTGAAAGCAAGCCTAGCACTGACTATTCACAGATTTTTTCTAAAATGGGAGGGTACAGAATGTGCTGAAGAAATTTAACATTAAATATTGGGCAGTGTACAAAATGTGCTAGTGAAGTGTTTATTTTAGACACTGTGTAAAGCTTCATTCTGTTATTTATTCCTTGCAGAAATACATAGAGAAGACAAGACTGAATTTTGAGTTTGGGGTTTGAATTCCACCAGTGCCAATCAATTGTATTTGGGAAAAGAGGTCACTACCACCAATGTGTAATGACCGGTAGTGTGTACTATCACTGAAATTTGAAGTCAGTATCTTAGCTGGTGCCAGAGGGATGCTCCGTCAAGTTACACCTTTATGCACAGCAGGGTAAAGTACAGAAAGATTATGTACACAAGTCCAATTCAATAATCAATTCAAAAGATATAACCTGGACCCAGGAGCATAAAGGGAAAATGCATTGCTGTCCAAGGTATGAACTTTCAATATCCACCTCAGATTAGACTGTACACAAGCCACCTTCTATGCCGAGTCTTTGACCTAACACCTCATTGTGAACATAGTGTTTTTAAGTGCCCCTTATCCACGAGAGCCACCTTTTATATGCCTTTCAGACAAGTTACTTGCGCGCACACACACACACACACACACACACACACACACACACACACACACACACACACACACACACACACACACAATTCCCAAGACAATTGGTGAAATTCTCCAATTTCCCACAGCTTTGTTTGTGGTATACCAGTAGTGCCACCCTGTGTTACTTGCTTCCATTGTTAAGCCAAATATGAAATTGTACATGTTAATATTTTCTCAGTTAGTAGGCCCAGATAATCTAGGCTAAGTGATGGAGGGGAGCCACAACTTGCTAATGAGTAATAAATAATTACCCCTCTCAGATCATAAAAAACACTAATACATATATTATGAAAACAGCCATAACAACTTAAAAATGAATACATTTAGTGAAACAATAAGACAATAGTGCAGCTATAGGTTAACTATGCAAAGGAATGTAAAAGTGCACATGGAATAATAAAGTAACATTATATTATACTTAATAGGGTATGTACAGAAAAATCTTATCTACAGGTAATAGACTGAAAACTGAACAGCATTTCACAGTTTGAGTACTATGTCAAAAAAACCTGAAGACCTTATAGAGAACCTACAAAAAGGGTAAAGTGAGTAACAGCATTAGACGTGACAAAGAGTATCTAAAGATACTGTTACCACCTTTGCTAGGGAACAACATGAAGGCATAAGGGCATTAGTGCTGGCGAATAAAACTGATAAGACTTGTTGGAGGTAGTGTGTGTCTGCCAACAGCAAGTTCTAGTACTGCTTGATTTGTTTCTAACTTCAGAATATCTGCCTAAATACTTCATCCTTCAATTTTCAGGGTTCTGTGTATTAGTTCCCCCTTAAGTGTTTGGCAGTGCTCTGTATAGACTCATACACATTGAGTGACATTTTTCCTGTAAAACCACAATTGAAATTTCTCCAATATTTAGTTGCACACAGGGCAACTAGTTTGTACTGGCAAACATTGTCCACATAGTTGCAAACCAGATACCCTTGACAGTGACTGATATTCTTGCTCCAACAGTCTAATCAATAAAAAAGGTCTGTTGCCATGGATATGAACTTTCCTACGTTCTCCGTTACTGGCTTGGTGGATATGAGCATCCTGAGGCAATGTAGAAATTGCCTCATGTTTACTAACAACCAGTTAATTCTCAAACATACTGATATGGTATGTGAGAGATGTATTTACACAACGTCACTGGAGGCAAAGCTCTCACATAAAAGTACTCCTAATGGCAGTAAGGTTGTCAGTAGTACACATGCTGCACCCATCATACACAATTCAAAGCAAACATACAGACCCACATATACTGAGGCACTTACATGTAACCTTCCTAAACCACAAAGACCTCTTAGAAAAAGTACACATAAGAAATACCCTCAGCACACCCAAATGCACTCTTTCAAAACAACACCCACATCAACACACAGAGCTACATCTCATGGAGCCTCTACCTCTAAGCTCATAAGGCAAGTCAACACACATACCAACATTCTAGTCATTGGAAACTCCATCGTGAGACACACTGATGTCCCTCTCACCAGGCTGAGTAAGGGGCTAAGATCCGCCACATTACACATGCACTCAGGTCATTGGGTCACAATTATCAATATGACTCAGTCGTATTCCATGTGGGAGTAAATGATCTGAGATGTACCTCCCTAGACTATATGAAGAGAGACATCATAGAGCTCTCGGAATATGTGTCTCAATCTGGTATGAGCCTTGCACTGAGCAGCATTTTACCTTCTCCAAGGATGATGCCACAACACGAACAAAAGATGATTGACTTTAATAATTGGCTTAGTTTCTTTTGTCATTCTAACGGGGTCCAATATTTGTCAGCATGGAAGGAGATGGTCAACAGACCATGCTGCTTTTGCCAGGAATGGTCTGCACCTCTCCCCTCTAAAATATTGTCTTTCCCAATAGTGCCTTTTTTAGCCAATGCCAAAGTGAAAGTACTTCCAACATAGCAAATCATAACCAAGAAAATCTAAAACTATTACTGCTCAGTGCTAGGAGCCTAAACAAAAAACTCCACTGCTTGGAACCTCTCTTTACCCTAGAGAATGCTGATGTCTGTGCGATCTCTGAGATGTGGTTTAAAGCCGCGGAGAGCACACCAACAGTGCAAGGTTATAATGCCTTCCACACATTTAGACCAGCTACTTCACAGGCAGGGACTAAAGGTGGAGGTGTCTCTGGTTACATAAAAAATAAATGTACAAGGCTGGTGAAATAGGACAATGCACTTGAGCGTCTCCATGTTCAAATCACCATAGGTAAAATCCAATACCACTTCCTTGCAAGCTATAGGTCCCCCTCTATGACACAGGAAACCCATACCATGTATTTAAACTTATTAGAAACACTAACCATCCAACCCAATACCATATTCATGGGTGAATTTAATTACCCCACTATTAACTGGGAATCTTATTTGACATCAAACATACATGCACAGAGATTCCTGGATTTTGTAAACACAAACTCCCTGGACCAAATAATTAATATACCAACCAGGTGTGCAACCATACTGGATCTGGTCCTCACTAATATGGGAGAGTGTTGCACACCCCTTACTGTAATGCCTTCCCTAGTAAGGCCAGGCCACAAAATGCTCTCCTTTGAAGTAAAAATAAAACCTGGACCCCAGCTCTGTTGGGAATATTCAGGAACTATTCTAAGGCTAACCTCCTGCTATTAAGTGAGAACATGGCAAAATGTGAAGCCCCTATAAACCCTGAGAACTCTTCTGCCTATGCGGAACAGTTCACAGAAACCCTAAACAAGCATGTTAATAGCTGCATAGAAGTAGTACAGAACTAACTCAAAATACAAGCCACCCTGGAGGAATCACAAAATCAGTCAGATGTATAACTAGAGGAAGAAAATCATGGAAAAAAATTAGGAGGTGCAGCATCCAGCAGGATAAAAACACTCATCAAACTAAACAAACAACTCAAAGTCTACCAAAGCCAAATTAGAGGCAAGTTTGGCCTCCCAGGCCAAGGACAACCACAAAGCATTTTTTAGCTGTGTCCACAACCTCAAAGGCAATACACAGTTGTGTGCAGAGCTCATTGTAAATAGAGCCACGTATACTTAACCAGAAGATATAGCAAACCTGGCTGATAAATTCAGCTCTAACTTTACTCCTCTCTCCCCCTCAACCTTCCCTCAGTAAATATCATCAAATATAACTCCTTCCTACTATCACTAGGGAACAGGTCCTTAATGCTCTCTCTAAGACCAAGAACACTGCATCAGTGGGCCCAGACAATATCCCAGGATGCCTTCTAAATAGCATGAAACATGACCTATTGGGGCCTCTGGAATTACTATTTAACTGTAGCCTCCAAATAGGCTTCATGCCTCATGAATGGAGAAAGGCAACAGTCATCCCTCTACACAAAGGTGGGCCATCTACAGACCCTGAAAACTATAGACCCATAAGTCTCACTAGTCTTATATGTAAAGCCATGGAAAGAATTAGCATGGAGATGATCAGTAGAGATATAGTAAACCTCCAGACACTGGACCTAACCCACTTTGGTTTTGTCAAGGGCAGATCATGCCTACACAACCTGGTGGACTTCTTTGAGAAGATCACCAAAGCAGTGGATGAGGGCAAAGTCATTCACACTGCCTATCTTGAACTGGCCAGGGCATTTGACATGATATCCTACTTGGGCATTGTTGACAAACTCAGGAGATTATTACAAACCCGTATGCCACCTGGTGGATAGCCAACTGGCTCACAGACAGGACCCAGGAAGTTAGAATTGGGGAGTCCACCTCTACAAAGAGGCCAGTCACAAGTGGAGCCCCTGTCAGTCCTTGGACTGCTCCCTTTTGGCATTTACTTTTCAGAAGTCAAGGCCAATGTCAGTGGTCTCTAGCTGAGTAAATTTGCAGATGATTGCAAATTAGGAGCTGCCATTGAATCTCACACTGACATAAATGTTCTCCAGGAGGGGCTGACATAGACAGACAACTGGTGTCAGATCCATGGACTAAAACTAAATGCCAAGAAATGTATAATAGTATCCTTTGGGAAGTCATCCATCCCTGGTAATTATCATATTGACAACACACCTCTTAGAGTTGACCCAGTAGTCAGGGACTTAGGGACACACACAGATTGTAATCTAGCCTTTGATCATCACATGTCTACTGTGGTGAAAAAAATCATTCTGTGTTGCTCAACTGATAAACAAAGCTATGGCATCTAAGTCCAAGGAAGTCATTGCTCCACTGTATTCGGCATTCATCAGACCTGTCATTGAATACAACTTCTCCTTTAGTATATACCTAACCAGGCATATCCAACAGCTGGAACTTCCACAGAGGTTCTTCACTAAAAGAATACAGGGCATAAGTAATATGTCCTATGCAGACCGGCTCAATGCCCTATCCCTGTATTCTGTCTCCTACAGGCTTTTGAGGGGAGATCTGTGCCTGGCATACAGGCATTGTCAGACCTCACTCTGATGGACCTCCTGCATATCCACAAAACAAGCAGTGCCAGAATTACCCTTTCTACAGACTTAAATCTTGCCTATGATATAAATGGCACCTGCTGGAGAGATAGGTATGTATCCCAGAGACTACCCCATCTATGGAACAGGATACCCATCCATGTGAAGCAGAGTTTCTTCCTAACCCAATTCAAGTGCAACTTGGACAATTAGATGGGAAACTGGCAATTCATCCCTGTTTTGGCACCTATGTCTCTAATGGACACAGGCAACCTGTAAATGGTTCATCTCTCAGGCCCATGCTTAACACTTATCGAAGGTATCAGAAATTGTCAGAGATTAGGGATGCATGGCGAGGCTTAAAAAGGCCCTTGTGGTCATTAGCCTAGTAAACACCTATGAGTCTGCGAAGCTGTGAATGTAGCTGTTGCGCCTATGTTCTTCATTTTGTTTTCAGTGAGAAATTAATGTATAGTGTGTAGCTATCATTTTAGTGGATAAAAGTCCAGAGAGCAGTTATGGCTGTTTTAATTTGCTGGAGGGCCAATATCTGTCAAAAGAGCAAAGTGGCCATTATTATCATAGTACCTGTATTTGTACTGAAACAGATTATTAAGAGAACTGTTTTACTGTAGGCCGCCTTAAACTAACAGAAATATGGCTTATAATATAAGCTAACAAATCCACCATTTCACATGGCGTTTGTTGTCACAATTTGGTATTATATCTATTTTTTTTTAACTTGGGATTGTTTGCCTGACCATTTCTTTCAAGGCATGGTAAAGCTGAAGTGCACTAAACTGCCATTAGACTGGAAGGAAAAAAAAACTTTTTTTTTTTTGACCAACCAAGGCAACAGATCTGTTCCTCCATGTAGAAGGATGTATTTGTACACTATGTTTTATTACATTTTTTATTATTACCAGTTGTTCTTATTTTTCATTGTCAGCAATCCTGTAGCTATTGCAGTGGGAAGGCCAGGGATGGCTGCCTATTTGCATACTTTTGGGGAGTGCATTTGCCAGCATTTATTAATTTGAGTGAATGATAGCAATGTCAGTGTGTGTGTTTGGCTCTAACTGGCTCAAGTGTTTTTTTTACCTAGCTACTACTATGATTATCTGTTGTGGCACGGCTCCTAATGGGCTGTAATTGGAGTATAGAGTGTTGCACCCACAGAGAATGAGCCTGCAGATTATGCAGTGTATTGGGGCTGGGGATCAGTATGAGGGCAGAGGAATGCATGTTTCGCATGGTTGGCAACAGTAAAGCATTTCCTGGCATTCCCGACTATGATATAAATATACAAGTTAAAAATTTGTTACAACACCCATCACTTGAACTGACACAGGACATTCACTAAAACTGCTGTTTAACTGGGTTTAGTTAAAGACTCATGAAACTGGTATAGTCCACTAGATAAGAAAGTATAGTATCAAAAGGTCTGTCCTACTTTGAACTGGGAAGGATGAGAGGAATCTCATAATGGAGACATGGGGTAAGGGGGTTAGATTACCACACATAATCTAACAACGCACACAAACGTGGAATAGAAGGGAGAGATGTAAGAATCAGGAAAGTACTACTGTTGTCCTAAAAACTGCACAAAGGAAGAATGCAGAGGAAAAAGATAACCAAAGTCGCAACTATAGTCATCATGATGACCCACTGCAGTCAGGTGCATTGGAAGTCAAATAACCAGGGCCCTATTTTTTAAGGAGCAGAAATGAAACTCTTTCCACAGGGCTATGCTGAGTTGGGGCTATATGAAGGAGGAAGTAAGACTCAATGGTACTTACTTCATGTCAGAGCTGCAAATTAAAAAAAAATACTGGCTCAAAAGTATAGTGAGTAATCCTGACTCTTTGGCAGGCAGTTGGAGGAGGATGAATAGCTCAGCATGTTGTGCATCTTTGGGAAAGAAGAGAAAGGTGATAACTGATCTGGTTTGCAAATGAACAAATACATACATTAATATTTAAATGTGGTATAGCTGCAAGATGAGCTCAGTATACAGTACAACTTTAGTACACAGGACTAAGGTAAGGATTCCAGCCAAAGCCCATTCTTGAATTTTTCTGGAATAAAGTTTCATCAGTGTCTAACAAAGTCTTTCAGGTGTTTAAAGAAAGGTATGTCTTTCTATAAAAAAATCTACATGGGATATTAATAGCTGCTTTTGAAGATTTCAAAGATCATATGTCTTTTATAAAAGGTTAGGAAGACAAAATCCACCTTTGTTGAGAGTCAGTATAAACTGATCAAAACTGATATATGGCTATTTCTAATCCAAATAAATGTTAGCACATCTAGATGTAGATCCTTAACTGCAGGTCTGTCTTGGGGCAGGGCTTCTTTTCTTAAATATTCTCATTTTGTGTTCAATATCCTTAGCCCCAAGTATGTGAAACCATTTGCAGATCATTTTACACCACAATGTCTAAGCACTGCACTATCCTGACCCTAGGGTCAGTGGTTGAAAGATCATCAGTCTAGCCTTTGTTGACCCTATAGTTAAAGAAGATGCTGTATTTATCTCTTCTGTAGGATTTAAAACAAAAACAACACATCGTATGCACAGACAGACAGACCCTTAATAACGCACTCTTGTAGGGGAATGCTGTCTGATACGTTCACTAATAACATTTCCCTTTGATAGTTCTGAAGCTGGATCAAAAAATTGCACTTAAATATGTAAAAGGAGGCTGAATAGAGAGAGACATTACTTTTAACTGTAACCAGGGGATTCACACATGTGCCTCTGACAAAAGCCAAAGAACTGTCTGGAACCCCATGTCGCCTGGTATAACAAATAGGGGTGTAAGCTGGTGAATTCCATTTTGTTCTCAGAGTCACTTATTATGGCCCCGCCAACACACCTGGTGTTAATAAATGTGTTCATCTCATAAAATGATGCCCCCACCAAATACTTAGCAATGCATATATCATTTTCAACAGCTCCCTTTATACCTACTAAGATATTGTTGTTTTGGATTAGCAATCCTGTCTGTAAGCAATGCATTAATTTGGACAGTCACAGACATATCATGTCCTGAAAAAGACAGTTTTCTAAGTGATGTTCCGAAAAGTGTACTCTATGTAGTACAAAGAGTATGCCTGTCTACACCATTGATAGCAAATGTAAAGTTCCAGTGGATTCCATCCAGTGCCTTTTTTACTTCCAACAGCAGTAGCATCTAGTAATGTATAGTGTATTCAGATGCAGAGAAGAGATGAAGAAACAAATGTGTATGGGATGATGAATTCCCTGCCTTAACAGGCAATTGTTGACCAAAGTTCATGTAATTAAGTTGTCCACACTTTAGAAAAATGCTCCGCTGTAAGGAGGCTTTAGATCGTTTGTTTACCAGGCTTCAGCAAAAGTATGATAGTAGCCTCTAGAATGCTGAAGTGAAACTGTTGCCTCACAGTTTTGGGTCTGAACAAATGGCATAACAGAAAAAACATCTCCTTTGCTCATTTTTAGTGAGATACTTAAGTCATGTGACCAAGGGACTTTTTAGCCCTAACAACTTCTTCCACTGGCATAAGTTTCTTTAACTGCACCAGTTTGTCTTTTGCTAGGCTTTGTCATCAGATACCTATGTACTGAGATTTCTCCAGCGCCATGGGAGGACGTCTCATAGATAGTCTGAAAGTAACTATAATAAGCAGGCAACTATTGCTCTGTGGTTATCTGCCTGTTTTTGGAGATTCTAGTGTGATAATGATAAAGGATCTTCCAACAGGTTCTTTTAATGAGTGACACAATAGGACATGTGTCTATGTCCCACAAAACGAAAATGTGGCTTTCAAACATTTTCCAGAAAATCTGTTGCCTCAGTGGGGACAACTGAAAGATTCCTCTCTACCATTAAACTGTGGTGAGCCTGGAATTTGATTACATGTGTAGTACGTATTCAAGGGAGGGGATCACCTCCATGGGCAAAAATATGAATCTGATCACACATGCCTTTCACTTGTGTTTTTGGTCAAATGTGTGTTTTGCATTCTAAAAGAGAGAGAAGTGTATCCTGCGTCATATTTGACTGCCCACTTAGTATTAGCATGTTGTATTAGAGTGTCAGCTTTCAACTCCAATAGAAGCATTTGCCTTGATTGTAAGTTGTCTCAAACATCTTGCCTGTCCAAGATGGGTTTTGATTCTTCTAAAGTCCTATGTACTGCTGTTTTAGCTGGTAGCTGTCTAATGTGCCTCCCCACATAGTACATGTCTGTGCATGGTAATTGCCTGCTGTTTGGCTGTAATTTTCCCCATAGAAAAACAACCAGTTGGGATTTCCTTTAGGGGAGGCACCAGAAGCACTGGTTCACTGTTCCTTAACACTGTTTTGAGTTACCTGATCTTGCTGACCTCCTTAATTAGATTCAGTCCTACTCTCTGACATCTATCACAATTCATATTCTGTAAATGGTATTTAATCGTATCAATTAATGTTACCCTAAATGAGTAGTAAATCTGACATTGGACTCATTTTCCATCTGAAAATGGATGTAGACAAAGAAGAAAGTCAGTTGAGCCATACAGCATCAGTTGGTGGACTTGTGCATGCAATACCTGTCACTTTTTGCAGACTTTCAGAGGGGTCAACCCTCCACCCCATCTATCCATCCACAACCCTTTTCCCCATTTTTGCACATGGGATTGGGTTGTCACTTTCAACAGTGACAATTATCTAGAGCCATGGTTCACACTGCCAAGTGGCTAGCCCTGCAACAGTCATTATTTCATACCACACACACACACACACACACACACACACACACACACACACACACACGTACACTCACTCACATGTAGTGCAAGTTTATTATGTCCAGTCCACCTACTGCATGTCTTTGGCATGTGGGAGAAAACTGGAGTAACTGGGAAAAACCCATGTGTACACAGGAAGGACATGCAACCTCCACACAGAAGGCACTCCAGCTGGGAATGAAACCAGAGAGCCTCTTGCTGTGAGGGGATCATGCTGTCTGCTGCACACCAGGAAAGTCAGTAAACTCCCTTTCATAAGCATGCTGATTGATATGATATGCTGTGATACCTTTGTGGCTTAGCTACTTGAGTCTGCTATTAAATTCCCAGGTACCATCCTGTAACTGGGAGCACTTGCTCAGAACTCATTGTAAGCACTAAATAAACTACAAATTACTACAGCACTCAACTTTCCTCACTTGTCAAGAGGAAAACAGATGTTCTTCATCTCACATTGCTGCAGTCCTTACACTTGGGTAGTCCGCTGTCCTCGGTCGGCCCGAATATCAAAGTATAAGGCTGACGTCGGTCAAGGCGCATTTGACTGACATCAGGACGTCAGGGTACAAATGCACATGACCGACGTCATATCCTCAGTCTTTTTTGCCACATGGTCCGATGCAGAAGCAGTATTGCAAGTGCCGGTTGGCGTTCTGAAATTTTGAGTTTCAGACCGAGTCAAAGTTGGCTAAGTACAATATTTTAGTTTTTCTTGCCTCAGTGGTTTACCGGATGTCAGAAAAAGTGAATAATTGTATTTCTTGTGGGAAACAGATACCGCATAGAGACTATCATACTTTGTGTATTCCTTGTTTAGGGCCTGAGCATGACGTTGTTGGGTGTCGCTCTTGTGCTAGATTTAATAAGCGCACTATAAAGAGGAGATTAGATTGTGCCAGGTTAGTCTTTGGGAAGCGGTGCAATTACAAAATGCCGTCGGATGCTCCGGCCCGCTTCTTCGAAGAAGCGCAAGGACAAAGCAGTGAAGCCTAGGCTAGAAGAACGTTCTTTAGAGGTGTCGGTGGAGCCGGTGGTTCCACCGGAGGTTTCTTTGGGATCTCAGGGAGAGACCTTGTTATTGCAGGATGTGGCCTCTCAGGAGACAGGCCAGGGTGATGGGGCTTCTCAGGTTACTATACTCCCCTCCCTGCCTAGGGTGGTTAGGCCCTCTCCTTCTGTTTCCAAGGCTTCTCCTAGAGGCAGGCCAGGTTTAGCTTCAGTTGGTGTCACCCCTAGTTCTTCTGGAACGGTGCCCAAGAAGCATATGCTTAAAATGGCAGAAGATTTGATTTCTTTGATTAGGGGTTCTTTGCCCCCTCCTGATAAAAGACCTAGGGTGGAGCCTGAGCTAGGGAGTTTTGAGCAGGCTTCGGATGTTTCAGAGTCTTCGGTTGAAGACTTGCAGGAGTACTCTCCTTATTCTGATTCTGATGTGGATGATTCTACTCCTTCTGCTTCTCCTCCTGAGGATTTTTCTTTTTCAGAAACTCTTCATTCCATGAGGGAGCATTTTAAGTGGGAAGGTCAGGACTTCTCTGATTCCAGGAAAAGGCTTAGGGAATTTTGTTTTTACCCCAACATAGGCCTTTGGCTATACCTCCTGTTTTGGATGTAGTGGAAGATGTTTTTACAGAGGCTTCTCTTAATCCTGATTCTTTGCCTCCTGCTCCTGTTAAACCGGATAGGTATTACAGGGTGCCTGAAGTTCATAAGTATCTTTTTAAGAGTCCGAGGGCAGACCCAGAAACTGTTAGCCAGGGGCCTAAAGGTGTTAAGGCTTCTGTTGTCAAGAATCCGGTTCCTGCAGATAAAGAAGCCAGGGCCTTGGATAGATGGGGAAAGAAAGTTTATACTTCTTCCACTCTAGCTATGAGGGCTTTGAATTGCCAGTTTCACATGTTAAAATACCAAAACTATCTCCTTTCACAATTGAAGTCTAAGGTTGATGCTCTGTCGGAAGGTATTGATTGTAAAGAGTTACAAGATTTAGTACATGTTTCTGAACAGGTGGGTAAGCATTCTTTGCAATGTGGTTTTGATGCTGTACAGGCCTCGTCTAGGGTGGCTGCCACTGGGTCAGTTCTTCGCAGGCACGCCTGGCTGAGGGATCAAAATTTATCTGACCATGTTAAAACAAGGATTTTAGATGCTCCTTTACAATCTGATGTGTTGTTTGGTTCTCCTGTTGAGGCAGTTTTAAAGAAAATGGAAGACAAGGCTAAGTCTATGCAGACTGTTAAAGATTTTTGCAGGTTCAGCCTCCAAAGTTTAGTAGGAATTGGCCTGCTAAAGGGTGGACGATCCTTCTTATGATTCCCAGTCTAGGGGTAGATCTAGGCGTGGTAGGGCAGAGCTTAGGGCTCTTTCAGGCCTAGAACAGGAGTTCTCCTGCACAGTCTTCAGGTGAGGGCAGGGGTCAGTCCTTTCGTAAACAGACCCAATGACCTACCTTTTCAGCTGCTAGAGCCTTCTCGCCTGGCAGCACCTTTGGGAGGAAGGTTGGCACTTTTCAAAGAAAATTGGAGTTTAATTACCCAAGACAGATGGGTATTGGATATCATACACCAAGGTTACAGGTTTTATTTCCATACCTTGCCTCCTTTCAGAGGCATGCCAGACGCTCCTCCTCAACAAAGAATAGAGGCTCACAAGCAAATTTCTCTGTTACTTCAACTAGGGGCCATACAGCCGGTCCCTATGCCAGAAGTGGGCCTAGGATTTTATTCTCGCCTGTTCCTAGTACCAAAGAAGGGGAACACGTGGAGACCAATTTTGGATTTATCTATCCTCAACACTTATCTGGACATTCCCAAGTTCAAAATGTTGACGTTACAACAGCTTTTACCTCTGCTGGGCAAAGATCATTGGATGGTAACTTTGGATCTCAAGGAGGCTTACCTTCATGTTCCTATCAGACTAAGTTGCAGGAAGTATCTGCGTTTCGAGCTGGGACTTCTCACTATCAGTTCTCTGCATTGCCCTTTGGCTTATCTACTGCCCAGAGTGTTCACGAAAGTTCTGGCTCCAGTGATAGCTTTCTTCAGGCTAAGAGGAATACAGATCTATCCTTATTTGGACGACTGCCTGATTCTGGCTCAAGGAAGGGAAGAGCTTCTTCATCATTTGGAGTATGTGATAGCAGTGCTAAGATGCCTGGGGTATTCTGTGAACGAAATAAAGTCCAGTCTAGTACCCTCTTAGGACATGTGCTTTCTGGGTGTAAGACTGAATACAGCATCCCAGATGGCCTTTTAACCTCGGACAAACAAAAGAGTCTTTCCCTTTACTTCCATCAACTATCTCATCAGTCCGGCTGACTGCAAGGACAGTCCTTCAAGCCTTAGGGTTCATGGCATCTTGTATTCTGGTGCTTCCCAATGCCAAACTGCATATGAGGAAGCTGCAATGGTATCTCAAAAATGTATGGACACAGCACTGCCAGGATCTGGACACTGTCATTCAAATAATACCTTGCATTCAAAAGGAATTTTTGTGGTGGGCTCAGGAATGTCACCTAAACAAGGGACTCTCTGTGACCCGGCCAGAGGCGAGTCAGATTTTAACGACAGATGCCTCAGACAAAGCTTGGGGAGCTCATCTAAATGGAAAGTGGATACAAGACAAGTGGCCTGCCAGACTACAACATCTACATATCAACCTGAAGGAGATGTTAGCAGTCCAGTTTGCATTGATAGCTTTCAAGGATTTACTTCTTCCAGGGCAGGTGTTGATTCTAACAGACAACACAACTGTCATGTGGTACGTCAACAAGCAAGGGGAACATTCTTATCCTCTATGCAGGCAAGCAATGATTTTGTGGGAGACTGCTCTCAGTTTACAGCTCAATCTTCAGGCAAGGTTTCTGCCAGGAGCACAGAACTCCTTAGCAGATGTGTTGAGCAGATGAATTATGGATCCCCACGAGTGGAAATTGGATCCTCATGTATTTCAGAAATTGACAGTGTCATGGGGAACTCCAGACATAGATCTGTTCACTTCTCCACTAAACCATCAGCTGCCAAAGTTTTGCACAAAAGGTTTCATCCCACAGCTTGGAAAGTGGATGCTCTTTCTTTCAATTGGAGCAATCTTCATGTGTATGCCTTTCCACCTCTGCCTCTCCTCCCAAAGGTACTTCTAAAGGTCAGACAGGACAAGCCAAGGATGATTTTAATAGCTCCAGATTGGCCTCGACAGCACTGGTACCCATTACTGAGAAGTCTGGTGCGGAAGCCTCCATGGCCTTTGCCTTGATTCCACACCTGTTGTCACAGGAGGACAGCCATTTGCTCAATGTCAAACTTCACTCTCTTCACCTAACAGCCTGGCATATTCTGTTTTGAACCATAGAGGGTCTCAACTTCCACAACAAGTTTTGAATGTGATTTTGGAAGCTAGAAGGCCTAGTACAAGGAAAGTGTACGCAGATAAATGGAAGAGATTTTTATTTTGGAGTGCAGCAAAGGATTTTGATGTTTCTGAGCCTAATTTAAGTGTGGCTCTTCAATATCTTACTGAGTTACTGGACAAAGGTTTGTCCTTCTCTTCTATTAAGGTTCATGCTGCAGCAATTTCAGCTCACTATGAATGTGACCCTCCATTGTTTTCTCATCCTTTGTTCAAGCAATTTCTTAGAGGGGCAAAGAATATAAGACCCCCACGAAGAGCTCCTACTCCTGCTTGGGATCTCAATTTTGTGTTGGAGAAACTCACTCTACAACCTTTTGAGCCTGCAGCTACTTCTGAGTTGAAATATTTATCATGGAAGACTGCTTTTTTGTTGGCCATTACCTCTGCAAGAAGGGTTTCTGAATTACAGGCCCTTATGGCGGTTGAGCCTTTCTTGATTTTCCATAAGGATAGGGTATCTTTAGCACTAATCCTTCCTTTATGCCTAAGGTGGTTTCTAGTGTGGCTTTAAACCAAACTATTCATTTGCCTACTTTTTATGCAAATCCTCAAAATAAAGGGGAAAAGATTTTGCACACTTTAGATGTACACAGGCAGTTGCGATATTATTTGGACAGAACTAAAGGGTTCAGGCAGTCTCAGCAGTTGTTTGTTTCTTTTGCTTTGAGTTCTCAGGGCAAGCCTGTGTCAAAACAAACTATTTCTAAGTGGATTGGGGTTTGCATTGCTTTCTGTTATTCCCATCATGGCAAGGAGATTCCAGCTGGGATTAGGCCTCATTCCACTAGGGCTACTGCCACTTGACAGCTTTTTTGAGGAGTGGCAGCCAAGGATATTTTGGAGGCAGCTACTTGGAGTTCAGTGCATACTTTCTCTAGGCATTATCACCTGCCACTTTACTCTAAATCTAGGGCTGGTTTTGCCACTGCTGTTTTGCAGGGCATTTTGGCAGCTCCTGCTTCCTTGTAGTTTGGCCATCCTCCCTTACCTCTGCTTTGGGATTCTACCCAAGTGTAAGGACTGCAGCAATGTGAGATGAAGAACATAGTACAGTTTTGTACCTACCATAAATGTAGATGTTCAAGATCCACATTGCTGCAGTCCACCCTCCCTCCTTCCCTCTGTAGTTAGAGGTGGTTGTGTGGGTTGGGTTGTAAATATTGTGTATATTGTATATATTGTACATATAATTAGTGCAAGGGTGGTTGGTTGTTTGTTTGCTGTCTTTTGGTTTTGACCTTTATTTCTAGGGTCTTCTGACATCTGGGGCAAGAAAAGACTGAGGATATGACGTCGGTCATGCGCATTTGTACCCTGACGTCCTGATGTCAGTCAAATGCGCCTTGACCGACGTCAGCTTTATACTTTGATATTCGGGCCGACCGAGGACAGCGGACTACCCAAGTGTAAGGACTGCAGCAATGTGGATCTTCGAACATCTACATTTATGGTAGGTACAAAACTGTACTTTCTTAGTACTTAAATTAATAAGCACCCATCCAGGCAAGTCCATGGGTCAGCTTCTAGTGTTTTCTCCTGTCCACCTGATGAATCTGGGCATCTTGGGGCAATGCAGCAATTGCTTCATGTACACTGACAACCCTCTCCTCCTGCCACCTAACACTACAACCTGTGAGAGATGCATTTATATAGCTAAACTGGATGCCAAGCTCTCTCCAGCCAAGACGGGACTAGACAGTCGAGAAGAAGGTTAGCACCTGCACCACACCACACTCAACACATTGTCCTTCAAAACCCACACTACCAAAACCCACACATAGAAACACACCCACATTCACGGAGGCTGTCAATAGAAATCTTTCCAAGCAACAGAGACCTCCCAAGCTGAAATGCAGACAACCACCACCCCAACACTACCCAAATGACACATAGCCCACAAAATCAGTGTGCCACTCAACCTCAGCCCATAAGGCAAAACAACATACCCAACACACTGGTCATAGGTGACTCTATAGTCAGGCACACTGATGTCCCACTCACCAGGCTAAACAAGGAAAAAGTTACTGTCAGCTGCCTTTCGGGAGCCAGGATCTGCCACATAATGCACGCACTCAGGTCACTTCACAACAATTAAAAATATAACTCTGCCAATGTTCATGTTGGTGTGAATGACCTGTGACGTACCTCCCTGGACTACATGAAAAGAGACATGGAGGAGCTCTCAGATCTTGTAGCCCAGGCAGGTAGGATCCTAGCCCTGAGTAGCATCCTGCCATTGCTCAGAATGATACCACAGTACAAGGACAAAATGATTGACTTCAACAATTGTCTAAGCTTCTGGTGTCATTCTAAAGGGATCCAGTATCTGTCTGCCTGGGATGATATGGTCGACAGACCATAATGCTTTGTCAGAGATGGCCTGCACCTGTTGCCCCTGGGATTCTGGATTCTGGCTAAAGCTCTTGCCACCCCAATAGTGCCTTTTTTAGGCAAGGTTCAAATGCTAAATTCACCACTGTAACAGGTACAAGCAAACGAGCTCTGAGGGTAATGCCACTCAGTGCTAGAAGTCTAAACCTCAAAATGCACTGACTTGAGGCAGTCCTTAAAATGGAGAACATCAACATCTATGCAGTGACAGAGACCTGGTTCAAGGCTTCAGAGAGCACCCCTGCATTTACCAGGCTATCATTCATACCACACCTTTCAGCTACCTAACCTGGACTGAAACACTAAAGGCGGAGGCGTGTTCATATTCATTAAGGATAGCCACACCTCCAGGCTAGTTGCTCAACATAATACATCCGAAATTATCCAAGTGCAACTAACACTGAGCAAGAATGCAATCCAGGTTGTAGCTTGTTACTAGGGATGCTACCTTTGCATCCTTCCATTTCCTGGCAAATAAGCCACACCCACTGCATAGTGAAAGCACATCCTTTATTTCAGGATAGCCACACCCTGAAACACCAGCTGCAGCCTTAAATGATATGGATTCCTAGGCAAAGTGTTCCAATGAAATCCCCACCATCATTGTCTCTCCCCCGGCATTCAACCCAGTGCTCCCTTGTTTTCTTCCTATCCTTGCCTCCTCTTACTTTGAGTACTTTTTTTTTCACAGTTTGTCTTACTTGTCATCTTTTTTCTACATCCTTGCAACACATCCTAAATGGCAAAGACTGTTCTGTAATAACTGAGGGGAAAATAATTTAATCATACTTTAGTGACATTCTGTGCATACCTATGAGATCTGATTTTGAAGAAAGTTAAATAATGACCACATTGTTCCCAGTGAACACACATGGTATAGTGACCTTCTTCATAAGTTCATAGTTTAGTAGGTTAGTTGCCTTTGTAGGCTATTTTAAGCCTAGCCAATTAACCCTTCAAAGGTGAGAATTAAACCCTGTACCTTGTGTCTGTGAGGCAAATACCTTAAGCATTATACCATCCCCAACTTGGACATATCCCTGATGTTTGACTGTGAGTATAATTAAAGAAATAATGACCACAGTATCACCAGTCCCCCCACACAAACTGTAGCTATCTGTGTGCCCACCAATGAGTTGGGTCAGTTTTACACTAGATGGGGCCCACTATTAAGCACTTTACTAAGCAACGTATACAACCTGGAATGATGGTCCCCAGAAGCTCTGAGATTCTAGACATTCTGTGATACATTTTATGCTTTATTTTTAACTACTCAAGAGATTTATGTATGCACAAGGCTATATTATTTTTACACAGAAACACAGACACACTGGCATTGCCTCTGACAAGCCAAATCTATCAGTAGATAGGCAAACACAGACACACACACACACACACACACACACACACACACACACACACACACACACACACAGCTTTCTACACAAATTGTAAGACTATCAATTAACCTCTGGCATTTCTTTGGGGGTGTTGGAGAAAATGTGATTACCTGAATAAAACCCTAACTCCACACAGATGGAGCCAAAGTGAAGTACTCAAACAGGGAGTGCAGTGCTGATGCTAGATGCTGATGCAAAGAGGAAGAAATCATCAAATTGTTGCTGTTGTATGTATTTATATACACTTTAGCCCATCCTCACACACATACACACACACACACACACATGCACAAGCATAAGCCACAGCAGATTGTGTTTTTACACTGCATTTGAATACAGATTGGAAATCCATGTGAAACAATAAACATTTTAGGAATTGTACTTCAGAAGTGTGTTGGCTATCAGAATGATTCAAAATGCCCTTCAAGTACTCATCATAACTAGATTTCCTGACAAAGACCCTGATTTCCTGACAGAGGCTGTGATTTCCTGACTGTCAGGAAGATTTCCTGACAGGTGGCAACCCTACTTGTTACAGATCCCATACCATGCCCCAGGATTCCCACTCTTCATTTCTTAAGATACTGGAAAATATTAAGGTACAACCAAATACCTTAAGTATGGGCAATTTCAACTACCCCATCATCAACTGGGAAAACTACTCATGTACGAACTCATTCGCTCAATGTTTTCTGGAATTCATAAATTCCAGCACCTTGGATCAGCTTGTCCACACCCCCACCAGGGGCAGTAATATCCTGGACCTGGCCATTACCAATATGGATAACCGGTGTTCCACACCAGAGGTCAACTCCTCGCTGGTCAGATCCAACCACAAGCTAATCACCCTAGACATCCATATCCCACCCCACCCCCTATTAAGGAAACCACCATCAAAAACTACTCCAAAGCCAACTTCATGCTTCTTAAGACAGAAGTGGCAAACTTCACAAAACCCATGCAGATGGAAAATAGAGGTACGAGTGCTGAGTCTTACACAAATGCACTGTATAAGCACATACACGAGTGCATGGATCGTGCCATCCCCAACAGAACCAAGACACTATCCTCCAAAAAAAGGAAGCCAATCTGGTGGTCCCTTGCCATAAACAAACTCTGCAACAGAAGAAAGAAGCTATTGCAAAAAAAAAGTAAAATTCCAAGATTGGAGGAACTCCCTGGTCAGTCTCAGCAAGAAACTGAAATCCCTCATAAAATCCTCCAAAGCCAGTTATGAAAATAAAATCGCCAGTGATTCCAAAGACAACCACAAAGCATTCTACTACTATCTCAAGAATCTCAATGGCAACAGTCAGATCTGCTCTGAGCTACAGCACAATGGTACTAAATATACAGAACCAACCGATATTGCCAACATCCTGGCAGATAGGATCAGTGCTAATTTTACCCCCCTCTCACCCTCCAAAGGGCCCATCTTAATACTGGAAGAATGCAAATCCCCTGTAATCACGGACGAACAAGTAAAGAACACAGCATTCATGGGACAAGACAACATCCCAGGCTGCGTACTGCACGAACTACAGAACGGACTGGCACCCCACCTATGTACCATGTTCAATCATAGCCTCACCTTAGGCTATGTGCCACTGAATGGCGCACAGCGATGGTTATCCCACTCCACAAAAGGGGTGCCACCACGGACCTCAGAAACTACCTCCCCATTAGCCTGATGAGCCTGGTCTGCAAGGCCATGGAACGTATTATCTCGAAGCTTATAAACAAAGACATAGGTAACCTCCAAACCTGAACCCCATTCAGTTTGGGTTTGTAAAAGGTAGATCATGTCGAATAAACCAGAGTGACTTATTTGAATCAGTCACTAGAGCCGTAGATGAGGGCAAGGTAGTGCACACAGCCTATCTTGACCTTGCCAAGGCTTTTGATACCGTCCCCCACTCTGGAATTATAGATAAACTCACTAAACTGGGCATAAATCCCTATGTCACAAGATGGGTAGCCAACTGGCTAACTGACAGAACCCACATAGTAAAAGTAGCCGACTCCAAGTCCGACTTCAGACTAGTGATGAGTGGAGTACCACAGGGTTCGGTCCTGGGTCCTGTCCTGTTCGGCATTTACTTCTCTGAAGTGCAGGCCAACACAGAAGGTCTTTGGCTAACAAAGTTCACAGATGACTGCAAACTGGGAGCCATAATAGAATCACCTAATGATGTAGGCATTCTGCAAAAGGGCCTCACAGAAACAGATACTTGGTGTCAAAGTCATGGCCTGAAGCTCAATGCCAAGAAGTGCATTATCATCCCCTTTGGGAAAAACTCAGTACCCATGAACTACCACATAGGCGGTAGCTCACTAAACACTGAAAGTGTGATAAGAGACCTTGGGACACAGGTGGACAGTAGTCTCTCCTTTGATAATCACATTGCCACAGTAGTCAGGAAATCCTTCTACGTGGCACACCTCATCACAAAAGGGTTCTCCTCCATAAAAAAAGAGGTCATTGTTCCTCTCTGCTCATCCCTCATCAGACCCATTATAGACTACAATGCCCTGATGTTCTTCGTGTTTCACTGTTGCAGTCATTACATTTGGGTAATCTGCTGGCAGGTTGCCCTCAGTCGGCCTGAATTCCAAAGTCCTGGGTCCTGCATCAGTTGCTGTCTTCTCTTCCATGACGTAAGGTCGTCAGGGGTATAAAACATGCAGCTGATGCCATTTTCTTTAGTCTTTCTTTCCGCACAGTGCCCGAAGCAGAAGCATTTCGCAAGTGCCGGTTGGCTGACTACTGAAATATTCGAGTTTGAGTTTCAGAACCGAAGTCTTCACTAAAGCTAAGTACCCCTTTGGGGAAACTTTTTTCTTGCTTTTTACCAATGCCAGAAAAACTTAATAATTGTATTACTTGTGGGAAGCAAATACCTCATAAGGATTTCCATTTATACTGAATTCCTTGCCTAGGCCCTGATCACAATGTGCCTGGCTGTCAGTTTTGTGCTAGATTTAACCAACACACTATTAAGCGTCGGTATATTTTTGCATGAAAGTATTTTGGAAACAGATTTAACTACCCAGAAATGTCGTCGGATAGCAATCCAACTACCGGAGTACATAAAAAACGCAAACAAAAGGACAGAGAAAGGCAGTCGAGGTCCAAAACCGACGACGAAGCTTCTCCTAAGCCAGTCGCCAGTTCACCGGTACTCAGTGAGGTGCTTTCGCAGCCCCTGATACCCGCTACCTTCGAGTCGCAGGCCTATACTGACACTCATGTGGAGTCCGGCATGCCACAAGATTCTCATGGTATTGGACCGACGGATGTATCTCCCTCGGTTGGGTCCGGAGCCGCTGAGCAGGCACCGGCTTCTGAGGGTGTATTCAGACCTCAACATTTGTATATCAAACTGACGACAGCTGCAAAATCAAAGACAAAAGTAACTTCTAAAACTAAAAAACCGACACCTGAGCCACGTGCACAGGCCTCTATGCCTAAAAAACAGATGATCAAAATGGCTGAAGACCTTATTACCTTGATCAGGGGTACCCATCCCCCTCCAGATAAGAGGACTAGGCAAGACACTGATTATGAATCTTCAGATCAGGTTTCTATTTCTTCTGAATCCTCTTCTGATCAGGAATTATCTTTACCTCCCTATGAGGATTCTGATGCTGAGGAGTCTATTCCATCTGCATCTCCTCCTGAGGATTATTCATTTGGAGAAACCTTCATACTTTGAGGGAGCATTTTCACTGGGAGAGTCAAGTCTTCTCAGAATCAAAAAAGAGGCTCAGGGATTTCCTTCTTCTCCCTCAGCACAAGCCTTTAGCCATTCCCACTGTTTTAGACATTGTGGATGATGTGTTTTCGGAGTCAAGCCTGACCCCTGACTCCTTACCTCCGGCTCCCAGTAAGCCTGACAGATATTACAGGGTCCCTGACTCACATAAATTTTTATTTAGAAACCCTGCTGCTGATCTAGAAACTATTTCACAGGGTCCAAAGGGAGTTAAGGCCTCAATAGCAAAAAATCCTACCCCCTCTGACAGAGGTTCAAGGGCACTGGACAGATGGGGAAAAAGGTTTATACATCTGCAACCTTCGCAATCAGGGCCGTAAACTGTCAATTTCATATGCTTAAGTACCAACAACATGTTATGGGAGTGCTGAAACAGAAAATGATGTTGATTTCAGAATGTGCACAAAAAAAAGAACTGCAGTAATTATTGCATGCAACTGAACAAGTTGGAAAGCATACTTTGCAATGTGGTTTTGATTCTTTAGAGGCCTCCTGCAGGGCTGCAGTTACTGGATCTGTGATTAGGAGGCATGCCTGGTTAAAGGCACAAAATTTGCCTGATCATGTTGAAGCTAAATTGCTAGATGCACCTTTACAGCATGACTCTCTGTGTGGTATTAAGGCAGAAGAGGTTTTAAAGAAAATGGAAGTCAAAGCTAAGTCTATGCAAACTGTTAAAGACTTCTTACAAGTGCAGCCACCAAGATTCAGTAGACACTGGCCTACATAAAATTGGTCCTTTCCTGTGTCAGACAGAGCTCAAAGGGGCAAATCCAGACGCCCTAAGGGTTCCAGATACCAGGCGCAAGACTCATACAGGTCAAAGCAATGGGGCGCATCCACCTCCAAATCTGGAGGAGATAAAGCGCAAACCTACAGAAAGCAATCCCAATGACTTCTTTCTGCCTACACCAAGCACTTATCTTTTGGCAGCACCCATAGGGGGGAAATTAGCACTTTTTGCTCAAAATTGGCAGTTAATAACCCAGGACAAGTGGGTACTAAACATCGTACCACAGGGATACAGATTCTATTTCCACACTCTGCCAATGGCATATGGTTGGCCAGATCTGCCAAAAAATCAATGGGCAGAGGCACACAAACAGGTTACATCCCTCATGGATATGGGGGCCATTCAGACAGTACCAGAACAGGAAAAAGGACAAGGTTTTTACTCAAGGCTGTTCTTGGTGCCCAGAAAGGACAAGGCCTGGTGGCCAATACTGGATTTATTGATTTTGAACACACACCTGGACATTCCAAAATTCAAAATGCTGACTTTGCAGCAGCTTCTGCCCATGCTGGGCAAGAAAGCTTGGCTGGTGACTTTAGACCTAAAAGAGGCATACCTGCATGTCCCAATAAGACAGTTGTGCAGAAGATACCTCAGATTCAAGGCTGGCTTAATGCATTACCAATTCTCTGCCCTGCCCTTTGGCTTATCTACTGCGCCCAGGGTCTTTACAAAGTGCCTGGCACCAGTAATTGCATTTTGCAGACAAAGAAGTATACAAATATATCCTTACCTGGACGATTGTCTCATTCAGGCAGAAAACAAGGACATTCTTCTTCGACACCTGGTGTTTGTGAAAAGGCTTCTAATATGCCTAGGGTACACAATAAACGAAAAGAAATCACAACTGGTACCCTCTCAAAAGATAACATTCCTGGGTGCAAGCTTGAATACAACTGCCCAGATGGCTTACCTCATGCCAGACAAACAAAGGCAACTGACTACTTACTTCAAACTGATGGCAACAAAAACCCAGTCTTCTGCAAGACAAATTCTGCAGGCTCTGGGCTTCATGACATCCTGCATCCTGCTAATTCCATATGCAAGACTGCATATGAGGAAACTTCAATGGTACGTAAAAATTTTATGGAGTCAACATTCACACAGTCTGGAAACAATGATTCCTCTGATCACCTGCCTGCAACAGGAGTTTCTATGGTGGGCAAGGGGCTGTCACCAAAACATGGGACTGCCCTTCACTCTACCCCCTGCCAGCCAAACCTTAACAACAGATGCATCAGATTATGCCTGGGGGGCCCACATGGCAGGAAGATGCATTCAGGGCATATGGGCACCAAAGCAAATGCATCTACATATCAACCAGAAAGAGATGCTAGCTGTTAAATATGCCCTAACAGCCTTCAAGGACTTACTTCATCCAGGACAACTACTGATAAAGACGGACAACACCACAGTCATGTGGTATATAAACAAGCAAGGGGGCACACACTCATACCCCCTTTGCAGATTAGCCATGGCACTGTGGGACACAGCTTTGACCTACCAAATACATCTTCAAGCTCAATTCCTGCCAGGAAAACAAAACACTATGGCAGATGATTTAAGCAGAAACCTTATGGATCCTCAGGAGTGGAAACTAAATCCACAAGTCTTCAGAATGATAACAGAGAAATGGGGGAGCCCAGACATAGATCTATTTGCCTCTCCTCAAAATTATCAGTTGAAAAGATTCTGCACAAGGACTTATCACAGACAAGCATGGAAAGTGGACGCCCTATCCTTCAGTTGGAAAAACCTATCAGTTTACGCCTTTCCTCCTCTGCCTCTTCTACCCAAGGTCCTCCTAAAAGTCAGACAAGAGAAGCCAAAGATGATATTAATTGCCCTGGACTGGCCCCGCCAATACTGGTACTCAATCCTAAGGAACTTATCTCAATACCCAGCTTGGACCTTGCCTCAAAGACCACAACTACTGTCCCAGCAAAACAATTAGATCCTGCACAATCAACTACAGACTCTGAACCTGGCAGCATGGCTAATCATGTAATCATACAAACGACACCTCTCAGTAAAGCTGTGATGGATGTCATTTTGGAAGCCAGAAGACCTAGTACTAGAAAATCTTATGCTGACAAATGGAAGAGATTCTGTGCTTGGAATCCAGCACAAGGAACTGATACAGCAGAACCACATATTCCTCAGATATTACAATACTTAACTGAGTTGCTTGACAAAGGCCTATCTTTCTCATCAATCAAAATCCATGCCTCTGCCATTTCAGCTCATTACAATACAGAGCCACCAATCCTTTCTCATCCTTTACTAAAGCAGTATCTTAGAGGAGCCAAAAATTTAAGGCCTCCTAGAAGATCACCACTACCTGCATGGGACCTCAATTATGTGTTGGAAAAGCTCACCCTGCCTCCATTTGAACCAGCTGCTACCGCTGACATAAAGTTTTTATCATGGAAGACAGTTTTGCTACTAGCAATTACTTCAGCAAGAAGAGTTTCAGAGCTACAGGCCCTCATGGCTGTAGAACCTTTTATCATATTTCACCCAGACAGGGTGTCTCTGAGGACAAATCCTACTTTTATGCCTAAGGTGGTTTCCCGTGTGGCTCTTAACTAAACAATTCATCTGTCAACTTTTTATCCAAATCCGCAGAACAAAGGGGAGAGAATTCTGCATTCTTTGGACTTACACAGACAGCTAAGATTCTACTTGAGCAGGACTAAAGCTCTAAGAAAAACAGAGCAATTACTAGTGTCATATGCTGCAGGATCAGAAAGAAAGGCTATTTCAAAGCCGACAATTTCAAAGTGGATAAGCCACTGCATCCGTTTCTGCTACTTACACCATGGTAAACCTGGCCCAAGGGCATTAGGTCTCATTCCACCAGAGCTGCAACTGCTTCAGCAGCCTTTCTCAGAGGAGTACCAACCAAAGACATTCTAGAGGCTGTTACTTGGAGTTCTGTTCACACCTTTACAAAGCATTACCATTTGCCTCTCTACTCTAAGTCCAGGGCAGGCTTTGCCACTGCAGTGCTTTATAACCGCACCTAATGCTGTTTAGCTCCAGCCTCCCCACCATAGCTTTGGGATTCTACCCAAATGTAATGACTGCAACAGTGAAACACGAAGAACATAGTACAGTTGTGTACACTTACCATAAATGTAGATGTTCGAGTGTATTCAGTGTTGCAGTCCAGGTTACCCTCCCACCATCCCCCTGTTATTCTAATGTTTATCTTTCCTTCTCTGTCTTCTACAACCTATGTGGTGTATTTGCTTGTAGATGAAGGTAAAGTTTATATTGATGCATGTATATTTATATTTATATATATATAATATTGCTACCTTTTTGGCGACACCTGACATTGGGGCAAGAAAAACTAAAGAAAATGGCGTTGGCTGCATGTTTTATACCCCTGACGACCTGACGTCATGGAAGAGAAGACAGCAACTGACGCAGGACCCAAGACTTTGGAATTCAGGCCGATTGAGGGCAACCTGCCAACAGATTACCCAAATGTAATGACTGCAACGGTGAATACACTCAAACATCTACATTTATGGTAAGTGTACACAACTGTACTTTTGGCATATATCTCACAAGACACTTACAACAATTGGAAAGGCCACAGAAATACCTCACTAACAGGATTACCGACCTCAAACAGATGCCATACGCAGACCGTCTCAAAAAACTCCAGCTCTACTCCATCACATATCGCCTTCTTAGAGGCAATCTCTGCCTAACATACAAAGCTATGTCAAACCCAGAGGTATTGGACATGCTACACTTAAAGAAATTCCTATCTCTCTGAATCACACGCTGCAGAGACCTAAACCTTGTCACCACAATAAACAGAACATGCTGAAGGGATAGATTCCTGTCCCAGAGACTTCCCATACTCTGGAACAAACTACCCATTCATGTCAAGCAAAGCTCTTCATTGGCCCTCTTTATGAAAAATCTTGACGACTGGATAGTAAATAGAAAATCCATCCCGGGGATCACTTCTGCGGCACTGCTTGACAGGGGCACAGGAAAATAACTTTCTGGGTGGCGAAAACCAGGGAACCTTTTTAGCTCGGCTTATATAGGCCCCAGGGCCGATAGGTTAGTACTTACCTATGAACCCCAAGAATAATTACATGAAGGACTTGAGAGGTGATGGGCAAGAGCAAGTATAATAAGAAGGTTTGATTGCAGTCACTGGAATCATAAAACATGTTTGATTTTGTGCTGTAATGAAGTATATGTGACTTTTTTAATGCGTGGTGTGCCTTGATGACAAGTTAAGTTTCTGTACAGTACTTTTTCGGGTTATAGACTAATGCTGTGTCTCTGTAAAGACCACATTCCACCCCTGTATTGAGTAAAAAAGCATCTCTACAACTACACAGCATAGTCATATTTTCAGATGGATCTTCTTGTCTGCTTCTTTGCCCAGGCAACCTGTTATAGCTTTGAAGGTAATGAGTGAGCATTTTGTGCTGCTTTGCTTCCTTAGATTGTCTAGCTAAATTTCATCATGACTCTCTGAAAAGTTTCTTTCATGGATGTGTAGGAACAGGAAGCTCCCATTTGTTTGGTAATCACATTTTTTCATCACTGTATGTTCTCCTGCTCATGTGTATTGAGCGCCTGTACCCTTAGTGTTCCATGTTGACTAACTTACATATAACTGTACTCTCTTTTGTGTTAAGCGGTCTGTGCTTTAATTAAATTATGTATATGTGTATGTTTAGGACCTGTCTTTAAACTGAAGTGATTTATAATTACAGGGTTTGACATATTGTCATGACGTTGCTGACACTAGATAATCATCTTTTGTAAATTGTATACATAAAGGGCATTTGAATAAAGTTGAAACTTATCCTGTATATGCTTTCATGTAGCTGCATATATTCTTCCTGTTCTTTTGTTGCTTTTACAATAGCAGCTGATTTTTGTGTGCCACTTTAAATTTACAGTATGCTTAATGGTTGCTGTGTTGCCACAGGCTAGTGCTGTAACTGAAAGGGTCCCTGAATCAGTCCTAACTGGTTAACGAACAAATAAATAAACAAATACATTTTTGCTGTGGTGTATCGGTAGTCCAGTTATGTGTACCATTCTGAAGATGCAGAGTGGTACTTATTCCACTGCTTTCAAAAAAACTTGAATAGTTGCCTCCATTGTGAGACCTCCTCTCAATATGAATTCCTGCCCCATCTATAATCATTTGTAATCTCCAAATATAAGTACACCAGCTACTATATTAACTCCGTCCAGTTACCCTTTCAACTCTCATTTGGCATCTTCTCTTCTCAATGTTTCATACCTTTATTTACAGATTCCTTTTCTGTGCACTTTGCCACTTGGCTTCTTCTTGTCCCAGGTTTTGAAGAAACTACCTCTTTCACTCTCATGTTGGATTTACTCTTGTCACGTTTCCTCTTAAATTCACTATTTCCATCGGTCTCTGTCATAAATTCAGTCCCCTTACTTCCGAGAGCTTTATTCTGAAGAGCCATTACGGAGGCTGTCAATAAAAATCTACCCAAACAGCAGAGACCTCCAAGGCAGAAACGCACTCATCCACCACAGCACAACACAACACTAATCATGAGACACATAACTCTCCTAAACAGTGTGCCACTCAACCAAAGCCCCTAAGGCAAAACAGCGTGCCCAGCATACTAGTCATAGATGACTTGGTAGTGAGGCACACTGATGTCCCACTCACTAGGTTGAATAAGGAGAAAGTAACAGTCAGCTGCCTGTCAGGTGCCAGGATCCACCACATAATGCATGGACTCAGGTCCCTCAATAACAGGTACAAATATGACTCTGTCATTGTACATGTGGGTGTGAATGACCTGAGATGTACCTCCCTGGACTACATGAAAAGAGACATGGAGGAGCTCTTGGATTATGTAGCCCAGGCGAGTACAACTATAACCCTGAGCATCATCCTACCGTCACCCAGAATTATACCACAGTACAAGCAGAAAATGATTGATTTCAACAATTGGCTAAGTTTCTGGTAGCAGTAAAAAATCTGAGCCAGGAGACTGTAGCATCAATTGTTGTATTTATTAGCTAAAAAGCATAAAAAAGAGACAAAACAGACTGGTTTCGGCTGTAAAAATACAAAGCCTTCTTCACTGCAGTTGAGACATATTCATTTCATCTCCCTTATATAGTTTACCAATGAATGAAGCTTACAACTTGAGTAATTAATTAATTACTCAATTAAGCAAACCGCTTAAAGATATTCATTAAGACCTGGAAACAGTGCTCCCAGTTTGATCCATTTTTTCTCCTTGTTGTTTAATATTTGATGCCAACCTAATTTATTGGTTCTCTGTCCAATGATTCTGTCAATCACAATAAAAATAAAAGATGCATTTTTATGTACCACAGTATGTTTATATAGAACATTTGTAAGCTTCTTGTGCCAGATGTCATTAGATGTTCAGATATTCTGAATTTTAAAGGCCTGGATGTTTGTTCCACATAAAACACAGAGCTTCTACAGGTAGCTAAATATATCACCCAGTCAGTCTGACAGCAAAAAAAAAATGTCAAATACTTGCCTAGTGTTTTTGCTGCTGAACTGGCATGTCTTCATCACCCTTCTGCAGTGAGTACAATGGCCACAGGGAAAACAACCCTTGAGTTGGTCACCCACCAAAGTGGTTTGTATAGGGTCACCTTTACTTCTCCAACCATGTTTATAATGATTTAAGAATGAGCCCAAATTCCTGCCCCTTCTGAAGGAAAATTGACATCTGTCATCCAGAAATTCACATAATTTGTTGTCCGCCAAAAGTATATACCAATGTCTGTGGACACTGTTGAGTAGGACATCAGTATTTCTGCCATATGTAGTGACTAGCCTAATGGTTGAATTCTTGTTCTTAGTCTTATCCCTATACGTTGAGATCTTACCTATTATGATTGGCCATCCAGTGTCTGGCCTGAAAGATATTTCCTGTTTTGTATCCTCTATTCCTGAATCTGGTGATAAGGTCTTCTTGATATACCTCATAAGTAGCATCATTTGAGCATATACGTTTCATTCGCAAAGAATTTGATTTTGGGATGTTTCTGCATATATGTGGAGGATGAATGCTGGTGGCATGGAGAAGTAAATTATATTGGGGGTATTTACGATATACTTGAGATGAGTATGATCATCATTCCTACTGGAGAATAGTTGCATGACCGCTGAATCATACGCCACTGCACTGTATGAACACGTACACAAATGCATGGATCTTGCCATACCCAATAGAACCAGGATGCTCTCCTCCAAAAAAGGAAGCCAGTCTGGTGGTCCGCTGTCATAAACAAACTCTACAACAGGAGGAGGAAACTGATGCGGAATAAGGTGAATTCCCAAGACTGGAAAAACTCCCTTATCAGCCTCAACAAAAAGTTGAGATCCCTCATCAAATCCTCTAAAGCCAGCTATGAAAACAGAATTGCAGCAGATAGTAAAGATAATCACAAGGCCTTCTATAGTTATGTAAAGAACCTCCACAGCAATACCCAGATTTGCTCTGAGCTACTGCACA
The DNA here is from genome assembly GCF_019279795.1 of Protopterus annectens. NCBI lineage: Eukaryota > Metazoa > Chordata > Ceratodontiformes > Protopteridae > Protopterus > Protopterus annectens. Next base: position 1,020,349,320 of record NC_056745.1, on the reverse strand, counting down.
ATGGTACCTCCTATACCGAGCCAACAGATATTGCCAATATACTGGCCGACAGATTCATTGCCAAATTTACCCCCCCCAAAGGACCAATCACAATACCAGCAGATTGCCAGGCACCCAGTATTACTGCTGCACAGGTTAAAACAGCACTGTCCAAGGCCAAGAGTACAGCTTCTGTGGGACCTGACAATATTCCTGGCTGTGTTCTACATGAACTACAGAGTGAACTGGCACCTCACCCATTTGTCCTGTTCGATCACAGCCTCACCTCAGGATTTGTCCCTTCTGAATGGCGCACTGCTATAGCCATCCTTCTTTACAAAGGAGGAGAGACTACAGATCCTGGGAACTATCACCCCATTATCCTGACAAGTCTGATATGCAAAGCTATGGAACGCATCATCATGGACCTAATAAACAAGGATATAGGGAATCTCCAAACTCTGGATCCCACACAGTTTGGTTTTGTGAAGGGTAGATCATGCCTGCCCATCTTGGTCGACTTCTTTGAGTCATTCACCAGAGCTGTGGATGAAGGCAAGGTGGCTCATACAGCCTACCTTGATTTGGCCAAGGCCTTTGATACCATTCCCACTCAGGAATCATAGAAAAACTCACTAAGCTAGGCATCAACTCCTATATCACTAGATGGGTTGCAAACTGGCTCACAGATAGAATCCACAGTGTGAAAGTAGCTGACTCCAAGTCTGCCGGCCAGTCACAAGTGAAGTCCCACAGGGATCGGTCTTGGGTCCTCTCCTGTTTGGTATCTACTTCTCAGAAGTCCAGGCCAGCACGAATGGGCTCTGGCTGACAAAGTTCGCAGATGATTGCAAGTTGGGAGCCATTATTAACTCTCCAAGTGATGTTGACATCCTACAGAAAGGCCTCACTGAGACCAACAACTGGTGTCAGAACCATGGCCTTAAGCTCAATGCCAAAACATGTGTCATCATCCCCTTTGGGAAAAACCCAGTTCACATGAACTACCACATCGATGGTAGTCCACTGAAATCAGAAGGCGTTATAAGAGATCTGGGAACACAGGTGAGAGCCGCCCTCTCCAAAGCTAAAAACACAGCATCAATGGGACCAGACGGTGTCCCGGGTTACATGCTACATGAACTCCAAGAGGAACTAAACCCGCACATAATGCTGCTGTTTAATCTTAGCCTTACTACAGGATACGTGCCCAAAGAATGGCATACAGCAACAGTGGTCCCACTCCACAAAGGAGGTGCTTCTACGGACCCTGGAAATTACCGCCCCATAAGCTTGACGAGCCTGGTCTGCAAAGCTATGGAGACGATCATTATGGAACTCATAAACAAAGACATTGGGGACCTACAGACACTGGATCCCACCCAATTCAGCTTTGTCAAGGGCAGATCCTGCCTTTTGAACCTGGTCGACTTTTTTGAAACAGTCACTAAGGCCATTGATGAGGTTAAGGCAGTTCACACAGCCTACCTTGACCTTGCAAAGGCCTTAGACACAATACCCCACTCGGGCATCATAGACAAGCTCACCAGCTTAAATGTAAACCCATATGTCATAAGATGGGTTGCAAACTGGCTCAAGGGACAGAACCCACAAGGTCAGAATTGCTGGAGCCATGTCAGACTCTAAGCCAGTCACAAGCGGTGTCCCACAGGGCTCGGTCCTGCTTGTTCGGCATTTATTTTTCCGAGGTGCAAGCTAACATAGGAGGATTGTGGCTGACAAAGACGACTGCAAACTGGGCACCATGATTGATACTCCAGCGGACACAAACATCCTTCAGAAAGGCCTCATAGAAATGGATAACTGGTGCCAGAGCCATGGCCTTAAACTGAACTCCAAAAAATGTATAGTCATACCCTTTGGGAAAAACAAAGTACCCACAAATTACCACATAGGTGGTAATCCATTAAGCACGGAAGAAGTAATCAGGGACCTAGGGACCCAAGTTGACAGTAACCTCTCATTTGACACTCACATTGCCAAAGTGGTTAGGAAGACCTTCTATATTGCCCACCTTATCATGAAAGGATTCACATCTAGATCAAGAGAGGTCATTGTGCCCCTATACTCTTCCCTTATCAGGCCCATAATTGAGTACAATGCCCCATTTGGGATGTACCTTACCCGACACCTGCAGCAGTTAGAAAGACCCCAAAAGTACCTCACCAAGAGGATCAAGGGTCTCAAACATATGTCATATGCTGCCCGGCTGAAGAAACTCCAGCTCTATTCAGTCACATACCGCCTACTCAGAGGCGATCTATGCCTGACATACAAGGCCATGTCCAATCCGGAATTAATGGACATGCTCCACCTCAGGAAATCCAAATCCACCAGAGCCACGAGAGCGAGCGATTTGAACCTCAACACAGAAATAAATAGGACGTGCTGGAGGGACAGATTCATAACCCAGAGGCTCCCTACACTCTGGAACAGAATCCCAGTCCATGTTAGGCAGAGCCCCTCACTGACTCTCTTCAAGAGAAACCTTGACGAGTGGATGGGAGATCGTAGATTTACCCCGGGGGTCGTCTCTGTGTCACTACTAGACAGAGGCACAGTAAACTAAACCCTAAATGGGCACAGTATTCTCATTCCAAGGGGTGGCGAAAGCCACACACACTCTGGCTAGGCTTATAAATGCCCTAGGGCAAATAGCCTAGTATGAACCTATGAACAGGTTGACAGCAACCTCTCTTTTGAACACCACACTGCCACTGTGATCAGAAAGTTCTTCTATGTGGCACATCTCATTACTAAGGGTTTTGCATCCAGGAAGAAAGAGGTCATTGTCTCCCTCTACTCTTCCCTTATTAGGCCAATCATCGAGTACAGTGCCCCATTAGGCATGTACCGCACTAGACACCTGCAACAACTGGAGAAGCCGCAAAAGTACCTCACAAAAAGGATCCTAGGCCTTAAACATTTGTCCTATATGGACAGACTGAAAAAATTCCAACTATTTTCTGTCTCATATCGCGTACTTAGAGGTGATCTCTGCTTGACTTACAAAGCCATGTCTGACCCAGCTCTTTTAGAAATGCTACATCTAAAGAAATCCCAATCCCTCTGCACCACATGCTCCAGAGACCTCAACCTCATTACCACAATCAACAGAACATGCTGGAGGGGTAGGTTCATAACTCAGAGACAGCCCATGCTATGAATAGACTTCCCATGCATGTCAAATAGAGCACCTCACTGGCCCTCGTCAAGAGAAATAATTTTAAAACTTTTCCCACCTTTAATATGACCTATAACCTGTACATTTCAAATGAAAAACAAACAAATCTGTTAGGGGAAAAATATAAAAAATAATAAACGTACAATAAACTGGTTGCATAAGTGTGCACACCCTTAAACTAATACTTTGTTGAAGCACCTTTTGATTTAATTACAGAATTCAGTCTTCTTGGGTAGGAATATATCAGCATGGCACATCTTGACTTGGAAATATTTGCCCACTCTTCCTTCCAAAAGCACTCCAAATCTGTCAGATTGTGGGGGCATCTCTTGTGCACAGCCCTCTTCAGGTCACCGCACAGATATTCTATTGGATTTAGGTCTGGGCTCTGGCTGGGCCATTCCAAAACTTTAATTTTCTTCTGGTGAAGCCATTCTTTTGTTGATTTGGATGTATGCCTGGGGTCATTGTCATGTTGAAAGGTGATATTCCTCTTCATCTTCAGCTTTCTAGCAGACGCCTGAAGGTTTTGGGCCAAAAGTGAGTGGTATTTGGAATTGTTCATAATTCCCTCCACCTTGACTAAAGCCCCAGTTCCAGCTGAAGAAAAGCAACCCCAAAACATGATACTGCCACCACCATGCTTCACTGTGGGGATGGTGTACTTTTGGTGATGTGAAGTGTCGTTTTTGCTACAAACATACCTTTTGGAATTGTGACCAAAACATTCAACCTTGGTCTCATCTGACCATAATACATTTTCTCCACATGCTTTTTGGGAGATGTGATGTATTGTTTTGCAAATTTTAGCTGGACCTGGATGTTTTTTTGTGTAAGGAAAGGCATCCGTCTTGCAACCCTACCCCATAGCGCAGACATATGGAGAATATGGGAGATTGTTGTCATATGTAATACACAACCAGTACTTGCCAGAAATTCCTGCAGCTCCTTCAGTGTTGCTGTAGGTCTCTTGGCAGCTTCCCTGACCAGTTTTTGTCTCGTCTTTTCATCATTTTGGGAGGGATGTCCAGTTCTTTGCAACATCACTGTTGTCCCACATTTTGTCTGCTTTTTGATGACTGTCTTCACTGTGTTCCATGGTATATCCAATGCTGTGGAAATTTTTTCTACCCTTCTCCTGGCTGAAACCTTTCAACAATGAGATCCCTTTGATGCTTTGTAAGCTCCCTGCGAACCATGTCTTTTGCTGTAGCACACAACTAAGTAAATGTCAGGAAAATCCTACTAGGCAGCTGAACTTTATTTGGGGTTAATCAGAGCCTCTTTACATGATGGCAGGTGTGTTCCCAAGAAGACGGAATGTTGTAATTAAATCAAAAGGTGCTTCAACAAAGTATTAGTTTAAGGGTGTGCACATGTATGCAGCCAGCTTATTGTACATTTTTCATTTTTTTCCCCTAACAGATTTGTTTGTTTTTCAATTGAATTGTACAGGTTACAGGCCACATTGAAGGTCGGAAAAGTTTTGAAATGATTTATTGTGGTCTCATTTTTTTTATAGGTTCATAGGTGGGTACTAGGCTATCTGCCCAAAGGCATTTATAAGCCTAGCCAGAATGTGTTGGCTTTCGCCAGCCCTTAGATTAGTTCCCTGTGCCTCTGTCCAGCAGAGCCACTAAAGTGATCCCCTAGGTAAACTTTCTGTTTCCCATCCACTTGTCAAGGTTTCTTTTGAAGAGTGTTAGCAAGGAGCTCTGCCTAATGTAGATTGGGATCTTGTTCCAAAGCATGAGAAGTCTCTAGGATAGGAATCTGTCCATCCAGCAAGTCCTATTTATTGTTGTGGTGAGGTTTAGATCCCTAGAGCTTGTGGTTCGAGGGGATAAGGTTTTCTTTAGGTGGAGCATGTCCATCAATTATGGGTTGGACATGGCCTTGTATGTCAGGCAGAGATCACCTTTACGTAGGCAGTATGCAACCAAGTACAACTGGAGTTTCTTCAGTCGAGCTGCATAGGGCATCTGTTTGAGGCCATTGATCCTCTTGGTGAGGTACTTATGTGGTCTTTACAGCTGTTGCAGGTGTCTTGTAAGGTACATCCCAAATGGGGTGTTGTACTCTATGATGGGTCTGATGAGTGATGAGTAGAAGGGCACAATGACCTCTTTTGATCTGGATGCGAACACTTTTGTGATTAGGTGGGCCACGTAGAAGGATTTTCTAACCACTTTGGCAATGTGATTATCAAAGGTGAGATTACTATCTTCTTGGGTCCCCAGATCCCTTATTACATCTCCCATATTTAGGGTACTACCACCTATATGGTAGTTTGTGGGTACTTTGCTTTTTCCAAAGGGGATGACTATGCACTTTTTGGCATTTAGCTTGAGGCCATGATTTTGACACTAGGTATCTGTCTCAGTGAGACCCTTTTAGAGGATGTCTGTGTCAGCCGGAGAGTCATTTATAGTCCCTAGTTTGCAGTTGTCTGCGAACTTGGTCAGCCATAGTCATGCTGTGCTTGCCTGTACCTCTGAGAAGTATATGCCGAACAGGAGGGGTCCTAGAACTGAGCCATGGGGAGCGCCACTTGTAACCGGTTTAGAGTCAGACCTAGCTCCTGCAACTCTCACCATGTGGGTTCTGTCCGTGAGCCAGTTGGCAACCCATCTTGTGATGTAGGGGTTTATGTTCAGGCTGGTGAGCTTGTCTATAATACTAGAATGGGGAATGGTGTCGAAGGCCTTAGTGAGGTCTAGGTAGGCTGTGTGTACCACCTTTCCCTCGTCTATAGCCTTGGTAACTGTCTCAAAGAAGTCCACCAGGTTTAGGAGGCATGATCTGCCCTTAACAAAGCGAACTGGGTAGGGTCCAGTGTTTGGAGGTTCCCAATGTCTCTGTTAATGAGTTCCATGATGATGAGCTCCATAGCCTTGCAGAACAAGCTAGTCAGGTTTATAGGATGATAGTTCCCGGGGTCTGTTGTGGCTCCACCTTTGTGGAGCAGAATAACCATTGTTGTGCGCCACTCTATGGGTATGTAGCCTGTGGAGAGGCTGAGTTTGAACAGTGTGTTTAGGTGAGGGGTTAGTTCATCTTTGAGCTCATGTAGGACGCAGCCTGGGACACCGGTACATCTCATTGATGCTGTGTTTTTGGCTTTGGAGAGGGCTGTTTTAACCTGAGTGTCTGTGATTTCAGGGACTCTACATTCTTCTGGTATGGTTATGGGCCCTTTTGGGGGTGAGAGGGGGTTGAAGTTTGCGCTGAACCTGTCTGCCAGGATGTTGGCGATATCGGTCGGTTCAGTGTATTTTTGCCATTCTGCACTAACTCCGAGCAGATCTGAGCATTGTCACTTAGATTCTTGACATAGCTAAAGAATGCCTTTTGGTTATCTTTGGAGTCCTTGGCAATTTTTCTTTCAAAGCTCGCCTTGGATGATTTTATGAGGGATCATAGTTTCTTGCTGATACTGATCAGGGATGTCTTCCTTTCTTGGGATTTTACTCTTTTCTGTACTAGTTTCCTCCTTCTATTGTATAGCTTGTTTATGGCAGGAGTCCACCAGACTGGTTTCCTTTTCTTGGAGGAGTGAGTCTTGGTTTTGCTTGGGATGGCACGATCTATGCATTCTTGTAGTTGCCCGTAGAATGCATTAGTAAAGGATTTTGCAGCTTGGACAGTGTTATCCTTCAGCATGGGGGCTGTGAAAGTTTCCACCTCGGTCTTTAGTAATGTGAAATTTGCTTTTGAAAAGTTTTTCACGGTGGTTTTCTTGTCCGGGGGTGGGGGTGGAATATGGATATCCAAAGTGATTTGTTTATGGTCAGATCTAACCAGCGAGGGGTTGACCTCTGGTGTGGAACACCGGTCGCCCATGTTGGTGATTTCCAGGTCCAATATGTTGTCACCTCTGGTGGGAGTGTTGACCAGTTGAACCAGGGCCTTTGAGTTTATAAATTCAAGAAAAAGTTGGGCAAGGGAGTTAGTACTTGAGTAGTTCTCCCAGTTAATGTTTGGGTAATTGAAATCACTCAATATTAGGGTGTTTGGTAGGACCTTTATGTTTCCCATTGTTTCCAGAAACACGGAATGGGGGTTCTGGGACATGGTGGGTGATCTGTAGCAAGCTACAGTTTGAATTGCAGTTTTGCCCATTCTTAGTTGCACGTGGATGATCTCTGAAGCATCGTGCTGTGCCACTAACCTGGAGGTGTGGGTATCCTTGATGAATATGGATACGCCCCCGCCTTTTGTATTTCAGTTTGGGTTCTGTGGCTGAAATGTATGGTATGAGTTGTAGCCTGGTAGTGCTGGGGTGCTGTCTGGAGCCTTAAACCAGGTCTCTGTTACTGCACATATATCGATTTTCTCAATACTGAGGAGTGCCTTGAGTGTATGCATTTTGTGGTTTAGACTTCTGGCATTGAGTAGCATTACCCTCAGTTTTTTGTTACTTGTGCTATTTACGGTGGTGGGTTTGTCTTTTGAGCCTTGCCTAAAAAAGGCACTATGGGGTTGGCAAGAGCCTTGGCCAGTATTCAAAAGCCTAAGGGTGACAGATGCAAGCTGTCTCTAGCGAAGCAGCATGGCTTGTTGAGCATGTCATCCCACCAGGTGGACAGACACTGGATCCCCTTTGAATGACACCAGAAACTTAGCCAGTTGTTGAAATCGAGAATTTTTTCTTTATACCGTGGTATCATTCTTGGTGAGGCCAGGATGCTACTCAGGGTCAGGGTCATACCTGCCTGGGCTACGTGATCAGAGAGCTCTTCCATGTCTCTTTTCATGTAGTCCAGGGAGGTACGGCTCAGGTCATTCACACCAACATGGACAATGACAGAGTCATATTTGTACTTGTTCTGGAGTGACCTGAGTGCTTGTGTTATTTGGCGGATCCTGGCACCTGAGAGGCAGCTAACAGAAACCTTCTCCTTTTTTAGCCTAGTGAGTGGGACGTCAGTGTGCCTGACTACAGAGTCACCTATTACTAGTATGTCGGGTATGTTATTTTTGCCTTAAGGGCTGTGATTGCTTGGCACACTGGTTTTGTGAAGTATGTGTTTCATGGTTGTTGCTGGGGGTGGAGGTTGCTTGGATGTTTGCTTTGGAGGTCTCTGTTGGTTTTGCAGATTTTTATTTATGCCTCCAAGTATGTTTTCATGTATTTATGTGTGTTTTTTGCTGGTGCTGGTTTATTGGGTCTATGTAAGACTGGTGTTGTGATGCAAGTATTTCCCTTCTCCTCTTGACTATCTGATCCAGTCTTGGGTTGAGAGAGCTTAGCCTCTAGTTTGGCTGTATAATTGCATCTCTTGCATGCATTAGTGTTTGGTGGTAGGAGGAGGGGGCTGTCTGTGTACATGAGGCAGTTGTAACATTGCCTCAAAATGCCCAGATTCACCAGTTGGACTGGAGAGTACACCTGAAACTGCCCTTTGGACATGCCTGGATAGGTACAGTGAACTGTTTTACTGGATGGCTGGTAAGGTCGAATAGAGAGCCTTGTCCTTTTGTACAGTGCAGGAGAGTCTAGTGCTAGGGTTTATAAGTGCTTGCTATAAGTTTTGAGCAAGTGCTGGGCTGAGAAATGAATGGGGTTTGAGTGCTTAAGTTGAAAGTTTGTCTAGTTCCAAGGGAAAAATTGAAGAGGAGACTTTGTGGAGCCGGGAATAGTTTTACCCTAGCTAATCGGCGCTGCCCGGCACGCAAAACTGGGCAAATATGGTATTTATAGCAGGGAAATGAAAGAGATACAAATTAGCCCAAAATGGCCAATAGACTATTAATTTCTGGGCTGAAAACACTCCTCCAGGGACAGATAGGCTGCTCAAAGCTCCCCTCTCTCACAGGTAAACAGGGAAACTTCCTTCTATCCAAGTAAGGTATGGGCAGACACAGAGATTTGTAACATAGCCCTGAATTCATCACTAACCTGAAACTGGACTATACTAGCTTAGAAAGGCGAGAAACAAGTATATGTGTATATATATAGATATATATATATATATATATATATATATATATATTTTTTTTTTTTTTTTCCTTTTCAAAAAAAATAAAATACTCAAAAAAAAACAAAAAAAAAAAAAAAAAAAATGATACTTATTGTTATATATCGCAGATCAGAGTTATAGTCAATGCCCCCAGTAATAAGGTAGGAAGAAACAAATACAGTAAAAGCAGGTGAATAAAGTGCAATTTTATATATATATATATATATATATATATATATATATATATATATATAAATAAAACAATAGAAAACGAACAAACTGATTCAAACAAGTTACCCAATTAACCAGAAAAAAGCTCAAAACTGAGCCCTGTTCCAGCAGTCTTCAATCAGACAAGTTCTAACTGCACACCCCTACTTACTAGGGGGCAGGGGAACCTTCTCCAAAAAAGATGGCCTAGATCAGTGCTTAAGTTATTCAAACAAAGCTAGATTCAGCAAGCCTGAATGTGGTCTATGCTACAGCAATAAGGTGCTCTAATTTCAGAAAGAAACAGTTCAAATAAGCAGTCACAATAAGCCTGTGACTAGAAATTTCCCAGCTCAGAAGGGCAGAATCCAGCCTCTCCTCCCACAAGAGTGCAGACCACAAACGTTCTTAATGTAGAATAACTGGCCTGAAGCCCAAGTGCTTAAGCCAGAACGAATACACTTTTAGAATAGCAGACACTGGGCCTTCAATCAGCAATTCCCAGCTTAGAAGGATGTAAGCTACCTGTCCTGACACAGCAGTGCAGACCACAAACCTTCTTAATGTAAAACGGCCTGTATGAAGCCCAAGTGCTTAAACCAAAAGACTTAGAATAACAGTTACAGTTTAATCAGGCTACGACCAAGCAGTAATGCAGCAGAATAAATAAAATTTAGTACTTTTAAGAAAAGCAAAATAAAATAGGAGGAAACACAAATACAGTAAAAGCAAATGAATAAAGTGCAAAAATATATATATATTTTTTTAAGTGCAAGAAGAGAGGAAGGAAGAACAAAAACTTGGCATTTTAACGGGTGTGTAAATTTTTTATATCCACTGTACACATATATATATATATATATATATATATATATATATATATATATATATATATATATATATATATACACACACACTCACACACATACACACACATTTCAGTTATGTACCTTTGCAATGTTTTATTGTTCATTTTGTCCACACACACCTTCACTGTAACCCAGCCTTTACCATTTACCTCAAAATGTACAGATGTTTCTGTTTTTGCACTTTAATTCATTTCTTACTGAAAGCATCTTTTAGTTTTGTTTTTTGGGTTTTTTTTTACATTTCCAGCCACCTTTTTTGACCCAGAATATCTCAAATATTTCCCCAGAGGTAAAACTGCAAACCATGTTATTTACTTTGTTTTCAGCAATTGCTAGTCTTCCACACAGATCTCCTGTAAGGCTGAGTGATAAGCAACTTTGTGTGTTATACATTCTTCATGATGTAAAGTAAAAGCTCAGATCTGGTTAATCACTTTCTTGATTTTATAATCCCTAGACTCATGCTTCTGAGAACTAGATTCCCTCTGGCTGTGTAGCCCTGAGGCCAACATTCTCTGATTTATTCTTTCTTTTACCAAATATATCCTATCAGTTGGTCTACAGAGTTTTACAAACCTCAGAAAGACATGAAATGGCATTATGTTACTTATCCCTACCCTCAGCAAATTTGTCTTTTCACATTCATACTCTGCTTCAGCGTTCTGTGCTTGCTCAGACAACCACTCTTTTTCAGTATGAATACTGCATTACAAATTCTCAGCCGGCAACTTAATGTGTCACAGTCAGTTTGATGTAGTTTAATTTTAACACTGAAGCAAAAGTCAAGAAATGCAATGTCAGGCTTTTCTTGACATTAAACATCGTCTGCCCCAGCAGCCTTTCACCACATCAGTTTTGAACTCACCAATAAATGAACTAAGCACAGTACAAGTCTGAGTTTCTGTTATAAATCTTAATAAATTCTTTCTCAGTATTAAATGTCATACTTTATACAAATGCAAATGCTGCTTAGGAAAAAAGTACCTGAAAGTTCACAGTCTGCTTGCATATACAGAACTAATAAAAAGTATTGAGCAAATCACACAGAGTAAATGACATACTTTAATACTGACAGGATTTATTTATGAAGTCCAGCTTGTATGCCTATTGTATTTGTTTATCTCCACACACATTTTTCTCCTCCTCATCACATTTGACTAATATCTGAACTGATTTTTGTTTTCTTGTGATCAACTAGCAGATATACCGATGTGCACTTACCTAAGGTGCATGTTTAATATATTCCTGAAAATCTGAAGAAAACATGATAAAAGATTGGTATTCTGTGCATTCTGTTGGGTGTTGCATCTAGGCCTGTACTACCCCTCACTTCTTTTTTCCCATACCATGTACCTGTATAGCTTTACTCTTCTATCATGTATCATAGTTGATGCATTAACTCTGTACTCTCACCATGAATTAATGCTTCTGGATGCCAGTCTTAATGTCACTCTTTGGCACACAAAGATACAGTATTATTAGTAGCTCTGTAACAGGAGGTGACATTTACATCTCTAAATTTAGAACCTCTGGCAGAAATCTTTTGGTCATCTTGGTCAGTAATGTCATCATGTAACATGATGCTCAACCTGGGGGTGATTATAATGCTCCATATAGGTTTTTCTTGCTCTCTGAAACTGGGAATTACATTAAGACCCTTTGTCCTTTGAACTCCATTCTCAATGGAAGTGCAAAACCTACAAGCCTTCATACTGATCAATAGTGTTCACCAGTATGCATTCTGTAATTTGCACTAAGATACACCTGAGAAAATTTACTATTTCATCCTTTACAACTTGTATTGTTATTTTCAGTGAGTGGGTTGCCCTTAATCACAACCAACAGTGACATCTGACACAAAAGTGTTGAAAAAGACTAGCCTCAAAATTAACCCATGTACCTCTCAACTAGTCATTGGGTTCTCACCTGAGAGCCACCCCCCCCCCACACGCACACACACACACGCACACTGTCCTTTCTCTCCCTTCAGCTCATCATTTTCTTTTCTGCTTTGCCATATTGAGTCCCATATGTCCACCTGTACATTTTATCCATAAGCCTTCTTTGACACAGTAATCCTTAGCCACCAGTACCATTCCCAAGAAAAAAGAAAAACTCTCTCTCTCTGTATATATATATATATATATATATATATATATATGTGTATATATATATATATATATATATATATATATATATGTGTGTGTGTGTATATTCCTGACAACCTTAACCTCAAGTGTCTCAATTTGGACAAGGGTTCCAATTTAAAGCAAGAATCAGCACATTCTCCAGATGTCCTGATTTACATGGTTGCAGCGTATCTTATAAGTTCTTTGCCTAACAATTCTAGACAGAGCCAAAAGTAATGTGGGGGGGAACAAAGACCCAAAATCAGGGAGACAGTTTTCTAAGTATTGTTCTAATTCACGTAGAGTTAATGGAGCAACAGTTTTTGCATTAACACAGATTTTCTATACAGTAAGAAGTATCAACTTATTGTTGACTGACTGTAATTCCCAAGTAGAAAAACGTGAAGAAGGTGGTAATGGATGATGATGATGATGTAATTCTGTGATTTACCAGGAAATCAAACATTTTATGAGCAGTGTCAGGGACATATATGAAGTAAAGTTAGGGACAGTTGACTAGCATGAATGATAGTACTATGTTAATGGTTTATGCACCTTCCCTGCCCACAAGCAGAAGATTGATATTAATGGCATCAGTGCGTTAGTGATTTTTTTCCCCTTTGGGAAGTTTTTTGCACCTGTACTCCTCTCAACAGAATTGACTGACCTAGATGGTTCCCACTCGGTCTGTAATCTGCCTACTTAATGCAGGGATATACTTGTCTGTCTTCCTCCTTTTTGTGACTAATAGACTATAAGCAGCTGCAGCATTGTAGCAAGTGAGTGACTTCTTGCAAAACAAATCCATGGCAGGCAACACAGCATATATCTTCCATTAGCAAAGTCTAGTGAGGTTGTTTTATGTATGAATGTGTTTAATTTTAGTCTTAGACTAAAGGTGATGGTATCATGGCCAGTGTTAATTACAGAGGACATACCAGTGTAAGAAGCAGTAAGTTACTATGCTTGTTAGTATGATGTCTAAGATATTGCCATCTCTAGTTAGCTGTCATATTTCTTGTTGCAGTATGTTTTGATTAACATGATCATTTTTTTTAATCTGGGCATAATTATTAGTACCCAGTCATTGTTTTTTTTTAAATTTCCTGTAATTATTGTATTGTTATCGATTTTTATATCCTGAATCTTAGTCAGGAAATTGTCATATTCTGCAGGGGACATAGTCTATTTTATATTCCTAAAATGTTATGTAGTGTATGGAATGTGATGATTGTAGGTTCATAGGAGATTACTAGGCTAATGGCTTAAGATCCCTTACAAGCCTAGCCAATATACCTCAATTTTGTCCAATATATGGCCCCTAGGGGCAAGAGAATGACATGGATTTGTGCCTGTGCATTGAGTTTCTTACAGATTACCCCTGTCCATAAGGGACATAGGCACTACCCCAGGTCTGAATTTGCAATTCCCTATCCATTGATCCAAACTGCATTTGAAGAGGGCCAGGGAAGGGTTCTATTTAATGTGAATATAAAGACTGTTCAAAAGAAGAGTCATTCTGATCTTACCAGTGAAGACATCACACTGGGGCTGGGGGGGTGCAGCACTCTCCCATTACTGGTGAGTACTAGATCTAGGATATTTGTTCTCCTAGTGGGAGTGCAGACTAGCTGCTCCAGGACATTTCATTTTATAAAGCCAATAAATCTTTGGGCCTGCATGTTAGTGGTTGTGTATGCCTCCAAATTAATGGGGGGTAGTTAAAATCACCCATGAGTATAGTACTGGTCTGGATGGTGAGTGATTCTAGTAACTTCATGTGTGATGTATGAGTTTTTATCCATGGTAGGGGACCTGTAGCTAGCAAGAATATGGTAATGGATTTTTCCCATGGTTAGTTGGACATGGAGTAGCTCAGGCATACCATATAGTTTGACCAGCCTTGAGGTGTGCTTATCCTTTATGTAGACAGATTCACCTCCACCTTTTGTTCTTTCATTTTCAGTGGGTGGTCAGAATTATGAAAGGTGTTATAGCCACACACTGCCGGAGTGCTTTCCTTGGCTTTGAGCCATGTTTCAGTAACTGCAAAGAAGTCAGCATTCTCCAGGGGGAGGGGAGCTACCAGGGAGTGCAGTTTCTTGTTGAGGCTCCTGGCATTGAACAGTAACACTTTTAGCTTGTCTTGAGTAGCTTTTGTCATGTTGGAAGGTTTGTCTGCTTGGAAATGCCTAAAAAAGGCACTGTCGAGGTGGATAACATTTTAGACAATATCCTAAAAGCTAAAGGTGACAGGTGAAGACCATCCCTGGCAAAGCAGAGTGTCAGCCATGTCCTCCCAGGCTGACAAGTATTGGACCCCTTTGGAATGACACCAGTAGCTAAGCCAATTGTTAAAGTTTATCATTTCCTGTTGGTATTGTGGCATAATCCTTGGAGACAGTAGAGTGCTGCTCAGTGCTAGGCTAATACCTGCCTGTGACACATATTCTCTCTTCATATAGTTCAAAGAGGTATGTCTCATGTCCTTTACACCCACATGGAATATGACTGAGTCATACTGGTACTTAGAGATAAATGACCTGAGTGCTTTCATGATCTACGGAATCCTGGCCCCTGACAGTCAACTAACTGTAACCTTCCAATTATCCAGCCTGGTAAGAGGGATATCAGTGTGTCTCACAAAAGAGTCTGCTATGACCAGAATATTGGTTTGTAGAGTGATTCGTCTTATGGGCTTGGTAGTTGAGACACAGTGAGATATGGCTTTATGTGTTGTGATGGGCATTGTGTTGTTTGTGTGCATGAGGACTATGTCTGGGAGCCCTTTCAAGCTTGGGTAAGTTACATGTGAGCCCTTTGAGGCTTGGGTAAGTTACTTGTGAGCACCTCTGCATATTTAGGAAGCAGGATATCATGCTACATTATCCAGAAAAAAGACAATTCATTTAAGCATTTCTATAGCATGAGACCCGATCTTAACAAATGTTAAGCACCTCCTGCATCCATTGTTAAGACTGAGTGTTGTGCTAGGCAGTTAAACCTGCCGGTACTGACCAGCAATTGACAGCGGCAGAATGAAAACAGTTTTGTTTCTGCTTGCTGTCTGTGCCACCAATATGTCTTGAGTTTTTCTATCATAGCAGAATCCCTTACACTGTCTTTCTGACAGTTCTTGCTAAGTGCTTTACAGCTTTGAAAGCCGACAAAACACTTGATGATTTTCTCCCCTGTAACTAGTAGCACATGGAGCAGATAAAGCTCCATAAACTACAAAGAATTATGAGCAGGTCACTGATCATAACCGTCTTATGCGTTTTCAATGTGGATGCCAAGATTCATCTCTCAAGTTTCTCTGTCAAAGTGAATTTCTTGTTATCCATTTCTTGAAAAATATGAAAGAATTCTTTTTGAGCTATGGGAGCTAAGCTAAAAGACCAAGCAGTAATAGTAAGAAATATTTGTAAATTAAATCCCAAACAGCAGTAAACAATCTTGTTATGATCAAAATTTCTTCACTTTTGCGAAGAAAAAAACACTTCATGTTCTTCGTACCAAAACAACAAGTCTTGTTGCGACTAAAAACAGCTTTACTTCTTAGTAGCAAAACAACACATTTTTATTGGGTGAAACTTGTATAAATCGGTAGATAGGTGCTGTGCTTATGTAAAGAAACTAGGAATCCTGATTTGTTGTTTTGGTATGAAGAATGTGAAACTGTTTTGATTGCAATAAGTTCAAAAGGCTATTCTTTGATATTTTTTCTAGTTGCTTTGACCTGTATAGTTGGACCCTGTCTACTGTCTGACCGTTTACGCTAACTAAACTTCAGGGTGCTCACAGTGCTTCATTTCTAAACTTGGTTGTCATCCATTTCTTGAACACGTAATAAGTTGGTTATGATCAGCGACCTGCTCTTAATCCTCTATATTATATTCAGTTTTAGAAATAACTACTGTATGAGTAATTTCTGCTGCTGTGTTGAATTCTTCTGTTCTGAATTTTAAGTGTTCTTTTGCAAAGACCGAGATATCACCATCTTTTTAGTGGATATGCAGCAGTAAAGGAGTTCTGCTTTGCAATTTGGGATCCTCTTTATAGATCTTTAAAAATTGGTAATAGTATCAAACTTCTTTAAGCTGAAAAACACTTCTAAGTCACATGTTTTAATATTGATGTCTTTGGCATTTATCCAAGCCGATTTTATCTTCTCTCTCTCTTTTAATCTTGAGTACTGGAATTTGAATAGGTCTAAAAAGACATCATGGGGGTGGAAAATGCCTTGTTCAGTACTTGTACTCTCCAGGAAAAGAGAAGAAACTCAAAAGAGTTTCCAAATCTCAGTCCAGGTTGATAGACACGGGATTTCTTATTATAGTAATGTTATTCCTTTAACTGGGTAAACCCTCCAAGTACGATCCTCTTAGTATTATTATTAGGTTCTTAGCACTTCATAGTATGGTATGGAAGCTGCTGCACCTCTGAGTGCAGATCCCTCCAGAGAGTGGTGAAGACAGCCGAGAGGATTATTAAGACCACCTTACCACCTATCCATGACTTGTACTTATCCAGATGTCTCAGCAGGGCCAGAGGGATAATTAAAGACTGCACTCACCCTGCTTACAGACTGTTCCTGCATATATCATCTGGATAGTGTTTCCAAAGCATACATTGCAGAACTACCAGATTCAGGAACAGCTTCTTCCCTAATGTCATCAGGCTGCTGAACTCGAGTAACCACTGCAATCTATGATGGCCACCTGGATCAGTAGAAATTGTCTCAAACTGTGCATTAACCCGGTTAACAGTCTCATCTAATACGTAGTGCAATAGTCACCATGGCTGTAACTTGTAGGCCATCTAGAGCAGTAGCAATGCAGTAAAATATATGTTCTTTCAGTGCAATACATGTTGCAAATTAGTAAATTAACCATAGTGCAATACTCTAAGGTCCATAATGCAGTAATGTAATGTTCACAGTGCAATACTCAAATGTCTCTTTCTGTGCAGGGATCAAAGCAATGTCTTAACCAAGTACCTGTGCAATACTAAAATCTCATGCAAGTAAGTGTTCACTTCAAAAAGCGTTAAAATATATTTCTAATTATGTGCAATATTAGTCTGTCTACCTGCATATCCGTGATATAATAGCTAGGTGTTATATGTGTAAATGTCTGTGTGAAAAATAGTCTATATGTTGTCTGCACACTGAGTGTGGAGACAGAATTTTGTTCAGTTTTTGCACTTGTGTGATTTCTGAATGACAATAACGTTTACTTTAACTTTCTTCTCTGAGATAATCCCTTTGCACTTGTGTGATTTTTGAATGACAATAAAGTTTACTTTGACTTTCTTCTCTGGGATAATCCTTGAGCACTGTCTGAGTCACTTGCTCAGAATCATGTAGTGGTTTCTGTTTAAGACATTCCCACTGACTGAATGCCAACATTTTCTTATGACCTATGCCATTTGAGTTGTGAGGTTTTCACTAAGGAGATGGATTTTTCCAGTGTTTGCAAGGATTTTTGATAATTCAGCCTTACTTTGCTGCATATCCAAGACAGAGGACCTTCTCAGATTGTTCTTGACAACATGAACTATGACAGTGTATCATAGTTATTCTTAATGTTTCTTAACTGAGTTGAGCTGTTCCTAATTTTGGCACCAGGTAGACAAGACACACACAGGCTTCTTAAAAACTCCATTGAGGTGTGGGTCTTTTATGCAGAAAAGAGTCAGTAGTTCGTAGAATAGTTTTTTGGGGTTACCAGGTTACAGTATTTTCCTTACAGACTTTTGAGTCTGACTTGGTTCTGTGTTAACCCAAATATTATTTTTATGAGCTTTCCTCACTGTTATAGTATGCTGACTCCTTAAGTTTGGTTTACTATAGTCGGTGGGAGGTCTGCATATTATATTGCCCTTATGAGGTCTTGGTTTTTATTGAGTATATGTCAATCCTAGGTGAAAAGGCTCCATGGTGCCCCCTTCTCAGGTTGCTTTTATTTAAATATTTTTCCTCATAGTCTGTCTTACTCTTCAGTTTTTTTTCCTGCAGTTGATCATTCATTCTGCAATTCCTTATTTTAGCATGTTATATACACGCTTGACATCTGTAGAGGAAACAACTACATTAAGCCAGGGTTCTGGGGGCCACAAAGCCCAGATGGTCCAAGGTGTAATTTAGGTTTTTTTAAACAACCTTTTCATCTAATAATTGCCAGAACAAACAACATGAAAAAAGAAAGAAGTTTAGTCTTTAGTTCATAGATGCTCTGAGATGCATTTTAGAGTTATTAACCTTTTCATCCAGTGATTGCTTGCACAAAAAACAGGTTGTAGATGTGATTCAGTGGGGTTATGATGTTGTCTATAGTGGTAAATAAACTACAGGTGAAGGTTATCAGTACCAGTGGGTCTATCAAGTGTAATCTGTTCAAGCTGAGGGAAGATGCCCCTGTATGTGGTAGCTCTGAAGTAGAATGAAGGGATGTATGGAGAGGAGTTGAGGAGTGTCAGGTGCAGTTTGGGATTAGCTAGAGAAAGGGCTGGGAAGGTTGCTAAAATGAGAAAGGAAGTCAAAGGCAGAATGTAGAGACAATGTGGAATTCATGGAGGGAAGACTTTTCAATCCTGTAAGATGGTTGACCTCTTTCCGGATGTTTTTGGTAGATTTTATTCATGAGGTTTGATATGATTTTTGAGGTTTGATATGATTTCATCCAGTGACTTTTATGGCAACATATAGCTTGCTTGGCATGGTTGTATACCTAGTTATAATGCTGTCTGTTTATAGCAGTAGGAAATACTTTCCAAGAGTGCCATACCTTGTCTCTGAGTTGTAGAGGTGCCTTAAGCTCATAGGTTAACCAGTTGTTAGTTTTAGGTTCATATAGTCTTTGGATAACTGGAAAACAGGAGTTTTATAGGTTAGTCAGTATAGAGGTGAGTAGTTCTGCAGCAGTGTTAGGGTCAGATGAGCTCAAAACTGGTGACCAGTTACTTAAGGAGAGAGTGCATTTACATTTGTTAATGTCATTCTGTGATTTATTACAGAATGATATCAGCTTTAGGGGGTATGTTTACATATGGATGATGGTTATGAAAACTAACAAGGCAGTAGGGACTGAAAGATGGTGATGTTTGAGATAAGAGAAGGTTTGTTAGTATGAGATCCAGGAAGGAGTGGACAGATGTATTGAGGTTGGGTCTAGTAGGCTGAGATCTGAGGTGGGTGGGGTTGAACTGTATTAGATGAGTATTCATGTCATTGGAAATGAGACTGAATAGGTTGAAGTTGAAGTTTCCAAGTATTATGACTTTTTTTTTTTTTTTTTTTTATATATATATATTTTTGTGGAGGAAATTGTTTTTAGTAGGTTATTTAGTTTGGGAGTGAGGAAGGAGGTGGTAGATATGCTACAAGAGATGTAGTATGGACTTCTTCTGTGAAGAAATAGATACAAGTAGCCAGTTAGAATAATTTGTGTTAGTGTTTCCTTGAGCAAGTAATTGGACATTTAAGTGTGACTTGAGCAGAGTTCCCTCTCCTTGTCTTGAGCCTGGTCTTAGGTCATAAAAGTAGTTGTAACCAGGGAAAAATTATGTAAAGGATTGTTAGCCTTAACTAATGATTATGTGATAGCAACTAAATCAAGGTTATATAAGGAAATGAAGGCATTGATCTGGCCAGATTTGTTTCTTATACTTTGTGCATTGATTAGGATAGAGGGTGGGGATGGCCCTGGGTTAACCTTGATATTACCTTGAAGATGCAGAAGAGTAAGACTAGTAAAGGTTTTTATAGACTTTTAGACAGGTGCAGGAGTAGATTATTAAGTGATATATGAGTGTGTGTGTGTGTGTGTGTGTGTGTGTGTGTGTGTGTGTGTGTGTGTGTGTGTGTGTGTGTGTGTGTGTGTGCATGCATATATGTGTGTATACACACACACACACACACAGATATATGTCTTTGTGTGAGTCAACCTACATGCCCTCAGTGAGTAAGAACATTTTGCTGATATGTAAGGTTAACCTTGTTATAGAAAAAAAATAACAGAAAGAAATATTTTTTAAGAATAAAAAAAAAATAATATTACTAACCAGAGTTAATTGAGTAAATCAGAATTGGGAGCAGAGCTGAACTTATTTAGTAGTTATAAATAGGTTTGATTCAGACCCAAAAGTTCTCAAAGCACTTGCCAAGTGGAAGGAAAAACAAATATTTGCTGTCAGACATTTATGCATGCTTATCCACTCTCCCCAAAAGATAGTCACGTATATATGCACTAGATGCTTTATTTTTTTTAAACACCTTTATTGAATTATCACTTGTGACTTAGGAAAAGGCAAATTTACATTTATATAAAGGTAATCAAACTGTATTAAGTTAAAATTAACAAACATTATGCTACACATATATTGCTATATATATATCATATAACCTATGCAACATTACATAAATTATTCAATTCCTGCCCCCCTTTAAACAAGAAATATATTTATTAAACCATCACTTACGACATAAGCAATCATATATTTATATAAATGAAAACAAACTACACTGACACAGTCATAGTTGCAAGCATTTTACATCATAAACCATACTGACACACTATCATTTGCAAACATTATACATCACGTATAATCCAGCCAATCATTTTCAGTCAAACATTACATAGCTCATTTAAGTCCTGCCTTCTTTTAAACCTCATTCCTCCCCTGTATGTATTGTTCCCACAATTCCCATTTTTTATGTAGTTTGCTCCTACCTTTTTCTAAAGATCCCAGTTCCAGTTGTTTTTATCTCTGTTACTGTATTCACTACTTTTAACATAGTTGGTTTAGATTTTGTTTTCCATTTTCTAGTAATTGCTTTTTTGACAGCCACCATAATTAGAGAGGGCAAGGCCTTACCATGTCTGTGCAATTCCAATGTTTGTTTATGAAGAAAATGGAAAAAAATAGATTCCAGTACTATTTATAACCTGTTACTTGTAGAAACAGTACATTGCTCCTATACAAAGTATAGTAACCTCCCTACACCTCTGTGAAGAAAGCTAATGACTATGGTGTCCCCAGTCCAAAACAAAATTTGGTGACCTCTATAAAGTTTGGGAGGAATGTTAAAGAAATAATGATATCATTCCCCAGCTGCCCACACAAGTACAGAGACCTTTTGTGTACATCGATAAGCAGGGCTGGTTTTAGACTAGGTGGGGATCATGGCAGAGGAAATCACCAAACCCATGTCAAAACTCACTTTATACAGCCTTGGTGTGTGGGGGCCTCCAGCAGTTCTGAAGGCCTGGGTATTCTGTGATGCAATCATACCTTATTTTGTGAGGGACGGGTGTTAAAATGAGCAAGTGACAACAGGGTCAGCTACTTTCATACAGAGAACTCCCATCAAGCTGTTAAAGCTACTTCTGTATACAATTCAGACGTAAGATCATGATGAAATAGAATAACTGTATATTTCACCTTTATGTTGCATCACATAGTCACATTAGTCCTACAAAACCAAAATAATAAGCAAACAGCAACAGGCAGCTAGTCTTTTCCCTTCAAAGTAGACATCTACAACAACTATGTCTACTCTGTGCATATCAGCTGTCCAGTTAAGTAGGTCATCTTACTTCTCATAAATGCATACTAGTCCTGCTAAGCCAGAAAGTGACTGTTTAAACTGAGCAAATGACACAAGCATCAGTTTATTTCATCCAACCAACCCCAACAGCCACAACATCTGATGGCACACCTGTCAACTATTCCTAATTTGGACTCAAAATTTAGCTCTGTCCTTCAGAATCTCTCCTAAAAATAGTGACTTTCTGGGAAAAGGTGGTGAATTTCACTTAAGTAATGACAATAATTAAAGTTAATATCTTCAACCTCAAAAATTATATATTAATTCACTTTCTCTTATTCTGTCATTCAGTTAATAGTACCAGTGTTTTAAAAGTATCCCTGATTATTTCTGAATTTGTCCCCAGTTCTGTTGAGATTTGTTTGAGATTCTTTGAGAGCTATGTCTGAAGGCTATGAAATATTTCACCTCCACAGCCCCACAAACAAGGTAGCTCAATCCAATGTGTGCCACATAAATCATACAGACATGGAAGTATTTCCCAAAGTATCTAGTTGATCATTACCACCATCCCTGTAAAAATAACACATATCTCTCCTCAACTGTCTACACAAATCACAAAGCCAGAAATATTGCCAAAAATAGCTGGTTGATCACTGCCAACAATATTGTAAATATATTTATTTCACCATACCTGTCAAACTCTTAGCACAAGAAATCTTGGCAAAGCCAAAAATAATGGGGGGACAAAGACCCCAAATAGGAGCAGATTTTAAAATATTGCTCTTATAATCTTAGACATTTGCTTGCTAGAATAAAAGGTTTTGTGTTAATATACATTTTCTGATGGCTGTGAAGTCTGAAACGCAAATGTCTGTCATTATTTAGGAACTTCAATTCTAAATGATTTGCCAGGAAATCCTAACTTTTTTGTGGAATAGAGTAAACATATGGACATTCTGTGAATATCTGAGAGGTACATAAATCTCTCCATGACACCACTCCTCTCTTCTCAACTATCCACACAAAACTGAAAGATTATCGAAAGTATCTGGCTGATCACTGCAAGTGCCAACCTTATTTTAAAATAGTACAGTAACACACTGTTCATCTCCTCTTAATATGGCCATGACTCTGCACTGCAGTATGTCCCAAATTTTCTTCCAAGTAAAAAAAAAAAAAAAAAAAATATATATATATCTTTGACTTCACAACATTTAAAAGCATGATTAAAAACATGATTTCCATTAAGTGGTGATGATCACCATCCCCTGGATCATGTGATGTTCCTGGGCTCATTTTCTTTTTTTCTAAGGCAAGTTATTTAATTTTTAGAGCAGTTTTAGAGCAAAGAAACATTGACCTAAAAACATACATACATACATAAATAAATAAGGAAAGCTTGCCCCTGCATGAACATGTGTGTTCACAGGGTGTGACCATGTTCAATAGGGTAGCAATAAACATGTTTTGATTTTAGGTATGTGACCCCATTCTGCTTTGACACATTCATCAGCTGACTTGAAATAACTAGTTGTTTGGAGGCTGTTCAAATTGAGTTTGTAAATCTGACTGATGTGAAGTAGCTACATGTAGCCACACTTGATGAAGTGGAGTGTTTGCATGAACAGATGGATTGTACCAGACAGTCAACAAACGTGCATAGTTCATGCCAGATCAGCTGGAGCAGATGAAGCACCAATAGAAGAATACAAAATACACATTGGGATAGATGGCCCTATAAATCACTGACTTGTTAACAATTATAACAGGTTCTTAACTAATAAAAACAAAATAGAAAGCTCTCTGAAGATTCTGTTATTTTTTTGATGCCACAGTAGTCTGTTGTCAAACAACTCATCTTTAATGTTTATAAGTAGCTACCAGGCATGCAGTCTGGGCGAGCAATGCGGAGCATAGCCCAATTTTTCAGTTGTCCCAGAGCACTGTCTAGTTAAGTGACTTGCTTAGAATCACACAATAGGCTGAGGAAAGCAAGCTCTTGGCTACAGAAGCAGCTTCTTAAAATTGACCTTAATTCTCTGTGCTGCCAGACTACTGACTAGTAGGGGCATGTTGACCACTTCCACCATTTGCATGAAGTTTTTGAAGTAATTCATGTCCGCATCCCACTTAGCAGTGACAAATACCTAGGTTCACTTGGAGTCTGTGCTCTCTAACCTAAAGGATACTGCTCATCACACTTCATGCTTAAAGCAGTTCATCAACACAACACTTCCCCGAATAGGTATCACCTATATCTTTTGCTTCCCACCTTCAAGAGCTGCTGTTCATTTTTGGGTGCAGTCTGGTAGGGTATCTCTCAAGTTCAAATGGGAGAGCTGGTCTTCAACTGAGTATCTTCAGTCATTGACACAGAAACACACAACGCACAGCATATGTATTATTTTCCTTGGGAGGTGCGAGGAGCCTCACCCACCTGCAGACACAGAAGATGAGAACATGCAAATACATGCATCGACCAGAAGTTAATGTTAAAATTTGGAGCTTTTAATTTATTTATTTATCTTTGTTGACTGGGGAAAGTCTGACTGGGGCAAATACCCTTTTCAGTGGAGAAATATTCACACAGGCAATATACAATATATTTCTATTTTCTCATTGTGTATAATATTTTCATCTTGGTTATGTATGCATTTTTGCATACGTAATTAGGTGTAATAGATGATTAATGCTAACCTTGTGTTATACAATTTGTAACGACAGGAAGAGTGCATTTGTATAAGGTTGTAGCTGGCAGAAATGCAAAGAAAAACAAGGGGAGACAAAGATTGACATGTAGTGGTATGATGAGGGAGAACAAGGATTAAGTAGAAATAGGCAGTTAAGAAATACAATCAATTAACTGTTTACAGTAGTAGATAGAGGGGAAAGTGTAATAATTACCATATGGGAATTTAGTACAGAGCAGCTATCGGTTTGTCAGAGGTAGTGCAGCTTGTATTTTCTTCTGGATCTGAAATTATCCAGGTGTAGAGCAAGAGCAGAGCCACATGCCTTGCAGATGATGCTTTAGCAGGCTTTTAAAGCATTTCTTGTTTTCTGTAAGTTTTAACTCTAATGGGTGGTGGTCTACAGTTTTGAGACACAGATGAGAATAGAGTGAGTTTCTGGCATATTTTTTTGAGTTAGTTACAGCTAGGAGAGATTTGCTATTGGAGGGTAGTGGTCTCTTGTTATGGTATGGTAGTAATACGCCTTTTAATGAGGGGCTTGCAGATAACTTTGTAGGCAGTGGTGACTTGAGAGTAGTTTAGCTGTTTGGGAGTTCTAGCCAATTTACGTCCTTTAAGGCTGTGCAGTGGTGGATTTTATGAGATGACTGTGGAGAATCTTGCTATTTTATTATAGCATGCAACAAGTTTGGACTTATGGTATTGATGAAATTAGTGAAGCTAGGTGATGCATACAATAGAGATGGGAGTAGGTAGGTTGCTGTTATGGATTTTCTTGTGGATACGCTGGTCATGTTTGAGTTTGTTATCTAGGAGTAGTCAAAGTAATTTGGCTTCTGTCACTGTTTTTTTTTTTGTATTGTCAGATAAGACAATATGGAAGTTGTTTTTGAGTATTAAACTGTTCTGGTAAAAAGGGCATTAATTTAGTCCTTTTTACATTTAGAAGTAGGTCTGCAGTGCCTAGCCAGGATTTGACAGAGGAAAAAGACTTGTGTGATTTCCTGGAGGATTTGTAGTTTTGGAGCAGAGCAGATGAGGGCTGTATCATCTGCATACTGAACCATTTTGCTTTTCTGTGGCAGTATGGAGTTTGTTTACAAATATATCAAATAGATATGCACCCAATATTGATCCTTGTGGGACTCCAGCTGTGACTAGAAGGAAAGAGGAGAATTTGTGTTTCCATTTTACTGATTGTTGTCTGTTGTGAAATAGCAATGAAACCAGGTGGAAGATGATTTATTTAGACCTAGGGAAGAGAGTTCACTGAGAAATTTTGATGGGAAACTGTATCAAAGGCCTTTGACAGATGCAAGAATAGTGCTGATACTAGATTGCCACTATTTCTGTTGTGGTTGATAGCACTGGTAAAGCAAATAACAGCAGTAACTATGCTATGTCTGAGGCAGAAGCCATGTTGGTTCATGATGCGAAGATTATTTTGGATAATATATTTGAGGAGCTAGGAGTGGATACATTTTTCTAATATTTTTGATAGTGGTGTTAGTATAGCTATGAGTCTATAGTTAGAAAGGTCAGTTGAATTTCATCCAGATGGCTGGGAAGTGGCTTTCTGTTATGGATTGGTTAATTAGTATAGAAACAGGGAAGACTAGAGCTTCAGAAGCAAGTTTTAGGTACTCAGTTGATAGGTTGTCTGCTATTAAGATCCTTGGTTTGAGTTTTTGTAGGTATTTTTGATGGTACTAGTTGGGACTGGTTAGAAAAAGAAAGATATAGGATTGTTATTAGATGAGATTGGCTTAGTGAGGGTGGTTGGAGAGCTTTGTTTTGTGAAAGAGCATTGAGTTTATAATGTGGAAGTTGAACTGGATGGCTTTATTATCTGGGTTGTTACTGGTTGTTAGTATGGGAGTTGTTGGTTGGCCAGGGTATTGCAGTTTGTTTATGGAAGACCAGAATAGGTTGAGATTGTTTTAGTTTGCTGACTGAAGGTTGGTGAAGTAGGATTTGTTGTCATTGTTTATTAACTTTTTTTGCAAGATTTTTGAAGTATTTAAAGTGCTGGTAGTCGGATTGGGTTTTATTTTTGCACCATATTTTCCATGCTTTGTCTCTCTGAAGAAGAAGAATTTGCCTGGTGTAATTTTTAACCAGGCTGCAGAGTTTGATCTTACTATGTTTGTTATGAAATGTTTGTGGCTAATGAGGATATGTCGGAAAGTATTAATCAATCAGTTACAGCATCATCTAGTGGCATGTCCTTTAGGATATTCCAGTTGTAGACCTTTTTTGTGGAGATGAAGTCGCTTGAATTATTTTACTTTTTGCATCTACTTGTAGGCTACGTGTTTGCATATATTGGGATGACTTTTGACAGCATCATTTCGTAGACGGTTATGATACACTCAGCAAGGCAGCCAGAGGAGGGTCTATATCAGTTCATTAAAGGTTCATTTCCATGAGTTAGTAACTGCCTTTATACTATTTGGATTCAAAATGTGAGTGATGTGATCAAAGGGTGCATATAGTGCTAAACCTCTTGGGGTCCATGACTTTCTGAATGGCTCCAGTTTGTTCTGCTGGGTTGGTAAGGTAATATGGTGAGTTTTGTCATCTTGTATGAAGTAGGTGTGCACTTGAAAGTATATAACCATCGTGCTTGCACTGCTTTTCTGACTGTTTGTAATGGTGTGTCCTGCTGAAAATGATGTACTAAAGAAATATTGCAACTTCTTCACCCCTTTTGGTGATGTTGATGGGTGGTGGATGTGAATATGATGTCAAAGTATGCGCATAATGAAGACTGGTGGAATATTGCAGTATGTGAACAAAATGGGATACATGGAATGGATGCTACTCTAAATATATGCTGACCAAAGGACAAAGTAGTTAGTTGGTAATGACAAGTGAAGACTGGACCAAGACCTGCACAAAGTTAAAGTGGCACAAGAACAGGTTATAAAGGTAGGAGTTGCATGAGGAAGACTAGGATGGATGCACAGTTTATGGAGATGCTTGCTGAGAGAGGTCTTTGTGGAGTGAGGTTTAGATACCACTTTGAATATGCGTGTAGTAAAATAAACAGTACTAGTTATGATGGGGAGGAAATGAACAAAAGCAAGGTATGTGTGAAGGAAGTATATGGTAATTGGAATATATGTAAACAAGGAGATTTGAGAAATCACACAGATATCCATGTTATTATAAAATGAAAATTTTGCAATTATTTTTGTTTGTTTGAACATTTTTAACTATATCTGAACCTAAGTTTGATGTGCAGTTTGAAAATATGCCATGAGAAGAATTGATAATGCTGTTCTGAAAACATGATTCAACACCAGTATATTAGCTAAATGGTGATGTGACTGTACAGTTATGGAAACTAAAAGGAATTTAGTCTAGGTTAATGAGAGATGTCCAAGTGTAAATATATTCTTATGTGATTTAATAAGAGCAATGAAGCCTGTTTGAAAAACAGAATACCTGGATGGGTGTGCGTGTCACCTTGTGGGTTCAGTAATTCAGCAGAAGCTTTTTTACAATGCAAAAATATTTTATGTTGCTACTGAATGTTGGAACTCTGCTGCATGCTGCCAGCAGACTGTATCTTCCACTGTGCTGATAAGCACTGGGACTTGGCCTTTGCAACTCAAAGGTGAAGAGAAGTCATCTTTTGGATTAGATTTCAGTGTAGCAGTTATCTGAGTAGAAGAAGATTGGGCAACTGCTCTTAACATTTCTGAAACACAGCAGATGCCAGATTTTGGAATTTGGTGCTCAGTGTACTTTCTCCACTACATTCTAATAATAAATCTGAAAGAGCATTTAGCATGGTCCCCAAAGTAAAAAGGAACAGAGACATCTTGTCACTGTAAAAAATGTTGAATTCATTTTTGGCCATCAAGATAAATAAAGAGTGACTGATTTCCTGCACAGCAACCAAAGACAAGGTGCTGCTGCTTACAACAAAGAACATACAACAATATAGACATCAGAGTAACAGCATGAATCCAAACATGGCAGGCATCCAAATGTATATACTAAGTCAGTAATGGCGAACCTATGACATGCGTGTCAAAGGTGACACAACACGACATTTTGGGTGACAAAGCAGCATTCACCAACATCCAAGTTACCAAAGAAACTGAATGAAAAAAATACAAGAAATATGTGACCCTGCACTTATCTATTAAACTCAGCAACCAAAAAAGTCATTAATTGATGTTAATCATATCAAATGCAGTGTGTTCCATAGTTTTTTTTTTTCAGTTCAATTCAAAATGACTTTTAAAAGTAGTGCAATACATAGCAGCACACATGATTGGACTGTATTTTTTAAATAAATAAATGAATATGTAAAGAATTGTTTATCTTATTCGTGGGGGGGGGGGTGTGACATTCCAGCAGATTCAAGGTCAGGATAAGCATTTTCCAATTGTTCGACATGCCGAGCCCAGAAGGTTCGCCATCCATACCTCTCAACCTGGAAACATCAAAAATCTGGACAAGGTCCATGAAAAATAGGTACAAATCTGTACGCTAATTAACGTAAAATTTGCAAACATAATTACATAACCCCGCCCACTCCAATGGGATTGTGGGATACCAATGTTCAAACGCAAACTGAACAGAAACAAAAGAGTCCCCCTGCAGCCATCCCAATGTCCCATTACCTGACTATTTCACCCCATTTACCATAAACACTAATGTGTCCATACTGCTTTACTTCTACAATGATTTGGGATTTTATTTTACATTTTATATCACAATGCACAAACACCAGTAGATATCTGCTAAACAAAGCAATACTGTCTCACAATGAAAACTGACTTGGCATTAAAACTTCTTTGTCCTTTAAACTCACATTCATTGAAAGAGCATTGAAACCCACAGCACATCCAAAGAAAATGCATCTGGCTAGTGGTGGATAAAGATTACCTTTGGGCTGTTTTCAAATCATTGACTCCCCTGCACACAAAACATACACGTGTTTTTTTCTTTGATACACCTTCCTGACTATTAAATTATATTCCTTGTATAATACAGCATATTTGTTAGCCTTAAGTTACAGTGTATTTTAAACTTGTTTAAACATTTTTCCAGTAGGCAGTGAAACAAACTGCATTAACCAGTAATGACAAAACTGCCCTATTCAGAACATTTCCATGATGAAAGTCTTACTTCCACACACACACACACACACACGCACACAATGACCATAGGCATCTTGCACAGCTTCTCGCACTTATTTTCAAATTTTCTTTGGGGGGGGCAAAAGACCAAAAACCAGGGACACATTTTAAACATTGCTTGCATAAATTTGGAAAGATGCTTGAATAAAATGTGTTACCACCATGCATTTCATTGCCAAGTCTTGAACCCAGGACATTGTGCACTATAATCAGAACACACCACTAAGCCAAAGCAAATGGCTATCATTTAGTGAATTCAGTTCTCATTTCTCACCACTGCTCTCAACTGTTAGCACACAAAACCTGGACAAAGCCAATAATGGGGGAATACAGCCCCAAAATGGGGACAAATTTCAAATACTAATTTTATAAACTTAGAAAATTGCTAGAATAAAAGGTTTTGTGTTACCATTTATTTTGTGAAGAATATGAAGTCTGAAATTCAAATGCCTGTCAGTATTTAGTGAATTCACTCCTTCAGTGTTTTTTTAATGAGGAATAGAACAATAAGAGGCATAAGTGGTGGTGGCTAGGGACTTTAGGCTCTTTTTACCTGTATCCAAGGTACAGAGTTTGAACGTAAGTACCTCTAGCCACAAAGTATATGCAGTTGGGCATTTTCACACACACACACACACACACACACACACACACACACACACACACACACACACACACACCTCTGCTGAAACTCCGGTCACATTCATCTGCTGGCTGAAACTCCGGTCGCATTCATCTGCTGGCTGAAACTCCGGTCGCATTCATCTGCTGGCTGAAACTCCGGTTGCATTCATCTGCTGGCTGAAACTCCGGTGGCATTCATCTGCTGGCAGCTGCTTAAAAACACACACACACAACTTCTGGTTCACTTGCATACTCCACAACACACACTTGCAGAAACAACAGCAAATAAAACTAACTCCATTTGCAGCACACACATCTTCTGGCTGAAAACACACACTTGCAGGAAATAATACTAGCTTCTGGCTCACCCCTTGCAGAAATAAACTCAGCAGGAAATAAAACTAGCTCACTGTTCTCTGCTACATGAACTACAGCGTGCAGAAAATAAACTTGGTGCAGTTGCAGCTCTGTTTTTGTTTCTGAAGTCCCTCTGTCCCTGGCTTGATGAAGATAAGTCAGTCCCATTCCCTGTTCTCTCGCAGCAGTTTTATTCTTGATGCAGGTATTAATGCAGATAGGCAGTCCTATTCTCTCACAGCAGCAGTTCTTTCCTTGCATGCTT
The DNA here is from genome assembly GCF_019279795.1 of Protopterus annectens. NCBI lineage: Eukaryota > Metazoa > Chordata > Ceratodontiformes > Protopteridae > Protopterus > Protopterus annectens. The sequence continues at coordinate 1,020,318,314 of NC_056745.1, read as the reverse complement.
GTATTCAAACAGCTGGAAATGAAAGCTGGAAATTAACGTGAGCCCTTGAGCTCAATTCCGACAGGCTGGTGGAGCTGACATCATTGCACACGTAATGAAGTCAGCTCAAAAGCAGGGGGGGGGGGAATCAAAACAAAAGCTGGAAAAAAATCGGAAATGAAGGGGTGCCACTCGGGTAACGTGGCACCCCATCATTTAAACCCCAAAACTCGGAAAAAAATGAGAAATTCGGTACAGTTTGGAGGTATGTTGCCATCACTGTACTAAGTAAAGTAGATGTACTAATTCAGTTTACATGAGCAATTGAGTGATGTACCACTGAACGGTGATTAAAATACCAGTTGGCTGTTTCTGTTTGTAGTGTTATAATAGACTTACAAATGTATACCCTGGCAATATGTTGCCATAGCATTTTTTATGTAGACCATTATTTGATATAGGAAATTTTCAGGTAGTGTAGTGTGATTTTGCTTTCTTGTTGCATTTTATTTTTATTTTTTGATTTTAGTTTGTTTACCATGGTAGTACACTGATCACTATAGACCACTTGCAGACACAGCCCTGGTGAAAAGATTCACAAAAAAAATAAATAAATAAATAAAATAGAACAAATTTACAAACACAGAGTAATCACAGAAGGCATATAATGCCATAGACAATTGATACAATATGTAGATAATATTAGCAGAGTAGAAAATCAAATGTGAATTAATTTTAGTAGTAAATATGTGAGGGAAGCAGCAGGTGAGAACAGAGGGTCAAAGTAGAAGGAAAAGTAAACAACATTTATGCTGCTATAAATTTAATTAACGGTTTCATGATAATAAAGTTGATTTTGACCCTCCCATAACTATATTTAAAATTCTGTTTGCTCGTAGACTTGTCTTTCTGTATAAAACTTGCAGTAATAAAGTAAAAAAAAACATAACTCTGCCAAATGCATTGGCACAGAGGGATGGATCCCTGAATTTAACCCAGATGACTGAGGTTTGACACTCCCAGCTATGGAGGAACCAGGCTGGTAGGGAGAAAGATTAAGGCTGTTTGGGTTGAGATGTATGTTTGTGCTTAGGGCACACAGGTAGAATACTATTTCTCTGGTGGAAATGGGGGAAACCACCTCCCATGGATTGGAGATGAGGGGCAGGACTGTTTGCTGGCAGCTTCTCTTGTGGAAGTGAGAGATGACCAGTGCACTCCCCTTTCCCTTATGTACCTTCATTCCACCCCTGATGGCTGCCTCAGTGATGACACCTCTCATTCGGCTGCCATCCAGTAATGGGAATAAGTAGGCCTGTACACTATGAGAGGATCTGATAGTTGGCAGGCAGTGAAGGCAAAAAACCTTGGGGTGGGAAGGTAAAACTTACCTGTGTCATGGTTGCCTCTGTAATTCTGACTACATCATCCATGGGGATTTGTATTTATGCTAAGTATATGTTGTTTGGCTAGATGTCACTTAATTCCAAGTCCTTTGTCCCCAGATCTGTTCTGGAGCTTAAGATATATAAGAAACACTACTACAGTTGTGTTGCTACCAGAGAAATGTTTTTTTTTTCTTTTACGGGATATATAGAATAGTTAAGATATTCATAGTGTAAAACAGATCATCTTCCAGTGCTGAGAATGTCAGCAAGATATTTAACAGTATGCCATTTTTTTTTTTGCCCCAAGACATATATGGCCCCTTATTTGTGAAAAGCCATTAAATGTTCTTCGTGTTTCACTGTTGCAGTCATCACATTAGGGTTATCCTGCTAGGGGTAGCCCTCAGTCGGCCCGAATACCAGAGGCTTAGTATTTCTGCATCAGTTACTAAACTCCACACATTTCTTTTTTTTTTTTGTTTGTTTTGTAAACTCACTTACTCCCACCAGAATCTAGTTTATGTTGGACTAACACTGTTTTTTGTCTTCAACCCTCAGCATAATAGAAAACTTAACCAAATAAGATACTGATAGCTAAACATCCTGCCTTCCTTTTTAAACTACACATATTCCTACCAGCACTCCTGTGCATACGAGGACATATTTCCTTCTTAGGTCACTGTGCATACTTGACATGGTGTACTAAATGCTAAATGATAGGTAGGTGCTGTTTTTGTATGAAGGAGAGCAGAACAAGATACTTAAACAAAATGCACTATATAACTTGTGGATGCTAGGAGATGGGAGAAGAAATAAGATCCTCTGCTTAGAGTAGCTATTGCAGCTATTGTAAGTTTAGGCAATAAGACAATGAGCAATTTTATTTATATTTGTTTGCCAGTTTGATGCTGTGTCTTGATAAAATACAAAATGTTTCACAAACAGAAATACAGAAATGTAAGCAATAACAGAATACTTCAAACTAGTTACATGAAAAGATGTGTATGCTCATTCCAGTGAACAAGCCCAGTGCAATGTACAATTAAACAGAATGTATCCAAATTGTATAGACTAGTTTCTAAAGTGGGTCAATCTTCAATAAATCTTGACAGATGAGTAGGGACTCGGAAAAGATGTAGGTTAGTTGATATGTTCTGTGTTAAAGTAACATTTGGCTTGGATGCAGAAGTGCTTTTTGAGTTGCATTCTGAATTTGTAATGAGTGTTGATTTGTTTAATGTTTATAGGGAGAGTGCCAAAGAGTAGGTGCCTGAGAGGAGAGAGCATGTGCAGTGCTGTGGAGTTCTAGGAGTAATGAGAGTTGGTGGCGCTTGTTAATAGTGTCTTAGGTTGGATGAGTTTTTTCTCATGAAGTCTAGCTGCAAAGGGAGTAAATGTGTGGAGCTGGAGTAGTTTGTACAGTTAGGATCCTAAAAGTAGGCTAAGTTTTTGTTTAATGGGTAGCCATTTGGCTTTTTCTATGGTGACACAGTGATGCTCACAGAAAAGTGAGCTTGCAATGAATCAGCAGGTGCTGTTAGCCACAGTTACAATCATTAGTATACATTAAGTAAAAAAGGGACCAAGGTACCATTATGTTGCTTATACAACACTTTGTGATTGCAGACTTTCTTTGTGTAGAGATTGACCAGGGCTAATTGGAATGCACTGTGATTCAGCCAGTATTTCACAAGCAACACCTAATGTTGTATCATCACTTAGTCAAGATCATGTTGTCATGAAGAGCAGATTGCAGTAAGTAATAGTTAAGTAACCTATTACTGATTATGTTTGGCACATTTTAATTGCTCTTGAATCCTGGCTGAAGTTTTCCCCTTCTGCCACATTATGAATGACCTGCAAAACGATTTACTTTCTAACATGTCTATGAAACATACTAATACTACAGTTTTCTTAATGGCATTACTTTTTACCAAGTACTGTTAGTTGTATTTCTAAATATGTGATTTCTCAGGATAATTTTAGCCAGTTCATTGGGAATTTAATGTCTAAACAAGGAGCTGTTTACACTGATTAAGCTAGTGGATACATCTGACTGCAGATACGTTATCAAAAAATTCAGTGAACATAACTAAGAGAGCAGCATTCAATGCTTTAAGAATTCCCTTTTCTTATAGCCTATTGGTATAGTAATGTTTCATTTGAAAATCACAAACCGCGATAGAGATTAAAAAAGTTTTAAATAGAGGTAGCGGTAGTTGTTAGGACAATTTTTTGAATAGGATGACATTTATAACCCCCAAGGAAAGTAACACAGAAAACATAGATGCTTTCAGCATCAATAAGATCATTTTAGCATTGTTAACAACAGCCTTTATATAAATAATGTTCTGATTTGTACTACTTGGTTTTCTCTGTGAGCAAGAGTTTAATCACACAGTTTAAATGGTTATACTGTTGTGCATTTGCCCGAGTGTCATTCACAGTAAAATATTAATAATTATATGAATTCCAGAGCTGTGATTCTGAAATTCTTTACTTCTACACTGGTACAACAGACACACCTTGCCAGTTTTTATCTGTACATGCATACTGATCCGTGGCTATATCATAGGGTGCCCTATGCAGTTCAAAAACAAATAAATAAGAAATCTCTTCTGCACTCATGTTAGTGTAGGTTGCTACAACTTTAGCAAGCAGATGGCTAGTTACTACCACATACTCACTGAGTCTTAATAAATGCAATATTGGCATTCATTTGTGTTGCTGTAATATCCTCATAGCTTCATAATTCATTGCAGTTACTACGCTTCTGAACCATTGGCATCTACCTATTGTACTCTATATCAGCATGTATCTGGGGCAGCTGCCCCCTTCACCTCACCCTAGTTAAGGCTTTGCATATGTAAGTATTATTACACAGGCTACATATATCCACATTTGCATGTTAACAAAGGCAGAAAGGAACAATATAAATCTTAGCAAGCACTAATTGATGTGGTCATGGAAAACTGACTAGTGATATTATTGATTACTTGATATCAGATTTTTCCATGCACTGATAAAAATAAATCCCTGTCAGAAACTGCATAACAAATAAATTAATGGGCATATTTAGTACAGCTTCTCAATTGCAAACATGGCTTTTGCCTTTATTCTTAGAGAGAAGATTAATTTAGCTCTAAAACTAAAACTGAAGCAAATAAATGAAACCACATTATAAAAGTACTTTTTTGTTTTTTGTTTATATTGCACTTTGTTGGCTGTGGCACCTTAACTTTTTAAGGACATGTTTCTATTTTCCCTGGCAGCTGCGTAACTCAACACAGGCTGGAGGAAAGACATTTGTTACATACACAGTGTATTCAGTATTCTGAAACGGCAAAAACTTCTTGCTTCTTGTGTTTCAGACCAAATATTCCACAAACAATATTCTGTGCTTTCAGTGCTCAGGAAAACATAGTAGAATGAGATAAAAAGTTAAAGTTGTTTTATTTAAAAAAAAAAAAAAAAAAAAAAATGGGATAAGATGGAGAAGGGAGACATCTGTATTCCTTCAACAGAAGTTGTCCAATCTCGTTTGTCACAGCATCAAACTCTTTAATATGTCATCCATTTTAAAACTGCACGTGTGTGTGTGTGTGTATATTTATATATATATATATATTTATATATATATATATATACACACACACACACACCACACCCACACAGATTTTTTATATATATATGTATATATATAAAATGTGTCCTACACCTGATCAAACGGATACAATGTCAGCACCAAGGACATTGACACCATTTGGTCTACGTAGATAGATGATCAACAAGTGTGTGAGATTGACGATCCCCAGGTTGGGGAAGTATTCCCTTTCCTGGGGATTATACAAATCCTGGAATTTGTGTATCTAATTAACAGGGGGTTTGGAGGACACAGCCCCCCCATAGGTGTGTGTGTCAGGCTTGCTTCCCTTGCAAAATCACTTGCTGTTGGTTTAGTCTGCTTGGGGGGTAATCTCTGGAGCATGTGCAGAACATGTCGATATTTATTAAGTCAGCATTTTTACGTCCATCTCCTTGATGTCTGCATTGCGTCCAATCAGTTATAGGACATGTGTGTGTGTGTGTGTACATATATATATATATATATATATATATATATATATATATATATATATATATATATATATATGTTCATAGGTAGGTACTAGGCTAAAGGCCCTAGGGCCTATACAAGCCTAGCCAAAAAGGTACCCTGGCTTTCGCCACCCAAGAAATTATTTTCCTGTGCCCCTGTTGAGCAGAGCCACAGGGGTGATCCCCGGGTTGAATTTTTTATTTCCCATCCAATCATCAAGATTTTTCTTGAAGAGTGCGAATGAGGAGCTTTGTTTGATATAGATAGGTAGTTTATTCCAGAGTATGGGAAGTCTCTGGGACAGGAATCTATCCTAACAGCATGTTCTGTTTATTGTGGTGAAAAGGTTTAGGTCCCTAGAGTGTGTAGCCCAGAGGGATTGGGATTTCTTTACGTGGAGCATATCCAGCAGCTCTGGGTTTGACATAGCTTTGTGTGTTAGGCAGAGATCGCCTCTGAGTAGGTGATATGTGATGGAGTAAAGCTGGAGTTTTTTGAGACTGTCTGCGTAGGGCATCAGTTTGAGGACAGTAATCCTCTTTGTGAGGTATTTCTGCGGCCTTTCCAGTTGTAGATGTCTTGTGAGGTACATATCAAAAGGGGCATTGTACTCTATAATGGGTCTAATGAGTGACGAGTAGAGGAGAACAGTGACCACTTTTTTCCTGAATGAGAAACCTTTTATGATGAGGTGTGCCACATAGAAGGATTTCCTGACTACTGTGGCGATGTGATTATCAAAGGAGAGACTACTGTCCACCTGTGTCCCAAGGTCTCTTATCATACTTTCAGTGTTAAGTAGACTACCACACATATATATATATATATATATATATATATATATATATATATATATATATATATATATGTGTGTGTGTGTGTGTGTGTATGTGTGTGTGCCTTTTGTCTTTTTTCTTTTTAGTTGTTCTCAAACTTCACCCAGCCTCTGTTTTGACTCTCACTCATTAAAACTTCACCAACAGACTCTTCCTGCACGTGGGTAATGCACGGCCCCCAATAATAGCATACCAACAAAAAACAAAAGCGGAGCCAGCAAGTAGTGATCAAAAAACTGTATTAAGTTAGAGCATCACAGCAGAAAAAAACACATACCGGTTTCGGCTGGTAAATTACACAGCCTTCATCAGTGTATCAAAACTCACAGTATTTCCTGCCTATTAAATATGTAAGCATACATTCCCATTGGTGGAAACTTTATAAATATTCATTAAGTCCTGGAGGGAAAAGCCCACCCAGCTTAATGATCCACTTTTTTTCTTTTCTGTTTAAAATCTCATGCCAACCAATTTTATTTCTACGGTCACCCTGAATCACATCAATAATTGTGAATAGAAATATTGCTGATGGGTGTGACAACTGGTGCTTATACAATGCATTTGTAAGCTTTTTCTGTTTAATATTACTATAATGTTCTGAGATACGTAACCTTAAACATCTGGAAGTCTGACCAATATAAAATGCACCACATTTGCATGCGGCCATGTAAATGGCCCAATCAGTGCTACAGTTGCAAAAGATATTAATATCAAAGACCTTTGAACAGTTGCGACTTGAAAATTCCTTGGTGGTACATATATATTTGCAGTTTACACAATGACCACAGGGGAAGCAACCATACAGACTATGTCCAGAAATAGTAGTTTGTATTTTATTCCTGCCTCTCATATCCCTGGTTTTGTAATGGTTGAAATAAGATTTCAAGTTTTTACCATTTCTGTATGAACACATACATTTATCAGGGATAATCCTGGCAACTTCTGGATCACTCTGCAAAATATTCCAATGACGCTGTACAATATTGACAAAACCAATAGTGTTTCTCCCATAAGTTGTTGTGAGTCTGAGTGGTTTGGATGATGTATTGTCCTTATCCTTATCCTTATATTGAAGCAACTGACTACGCTCCATGCCTTGCACCTGACTCATAGCATTTGTTACAACCCCTGCCTTATAACCTCTTTGCTTGAACCTATGTATAAGGTCCTCCGAATTTTTATGATATGTTGAATGTTGTGAACATATCCGTTTGGTTCTGATGAATTGGGATTTCGGGATGTTATTGGCTATGTGTGGAGCATGAAAACTTGTAGCATGCAGCAATGAATTGTACTGAGGGAACTTCCTATATATCTCACTCTCAAGTGTGCCATCAGAGAGTTTCCGTATGACCACATCCAAAAAAATCATCTTGTGGGTATCATGTTGTTCCGTAAACCCTAGACCCCATTCATTGTTGTTCAAATATTCTACAAAAGCCAACAGACTAGACTCAGTACCCCTCCACACTAGCCAGATATCATCAAGATATCGTCTCCAAATGTCCATTTCTGAAAGAAAAGTGTTTCTGGTGGAATCATAGATTAACTTGGTTTCGACATAAGCCATAAAAAGATCAGCGTATATGGGGGCAAAGGAAGCCCCCATAGCCGTGCCCTTGATTTGCCAATAACAATTGTCTTTATAATAAAAAACATTGCAAGTAAGGACATATCTAGCCATGTCTACCAGGAATTCATTGAATGTAGAATCATATAGACCTGAATATTCCAACCAATAAGCCAAAGCCCGAAGGCCAGCTTGGTGTGGGATATTGGTATATAAGGCACATACGTCAAGCGTACATAAATACCAATCTTCTTCCAACTGAGCATCAGATATGATTTGTAGAAAACTTGTAGTGTCGTTTAATCTTGACCGAAGACAACCCAACAAAGGTTTGAGATATTTTGTCAAAAACAAAGACAGGGGTTCAGTTAGATATTTTCTTCCAGACACTATAGGTCTCCCCGGTGGATGTGTAAGATTTTTATGCACTTTCGGAAGAAAGTAAATATATTGAGAGTTACAATCCTTGATTGTAAGTTGGAATAAAGTGTCTTTGGAGATTACACCCCTATCCAAGGCATTTTTAAGGAAAAGTTCAATACACTTGCTGAATCTATGTACAGGGTCATTAAGCATATGGTTATAATATCTAGTGTCTGATAATTGTCTAAGGGCCTCACTGTTGTAATCATCCCAATTCTGTACTACAACTGCCCCACCTTTATCTGCTGCTGTAATCACAATTTGTTTGTTTTTCTGGAGTTCCAGCATGGCTTCTTTCTCCCTAAAAGTTATATTATTATGTTTCCAGGCCAGACTTGAACCATGAAAATGAACATCCCTAAGAACACTATTTTGAAATTGATGAACCACAGCATTCATAGGTGGGGAGAAATTAGATGCATGGTATGTAAATTTCCCTTTTTCAAAATCCAGACCAGAATCTCCAAAAAACATTTTCAAGTTAATCAATCTACAAAAACTAGACAAATCTTGTGCAAATGTGTCTTCAGAAATGATGGTGCCAGGAATAAAATTAAGGCCTTTATTCAAAATTTTCACATGTGAATCAGATAAGACATAATCAGACAAATTAAGAATATTATTAACAGTGTTTTGATTTAAGTCCCCAATGCCAACTCCAAAAGTCCCTGTACATTGTGTATTCTTTTTGTGTTTGCCCACCCGTCTACGTGTGCTCCTAAAGGCTACCCGGCTTCTTTTGGGCAATGGTGATCCTGTTGCTGTCAGGGATTCATTGTCAGTACCTGATGATGTATCATCACATGATGAGGTAACATTATAATTACTTTTTCTCAAGATGGATCTGGGTCTTTTCCTTTTTTTGTCTGATATTGGGAGGTTATTAAATCTCACATGCTTAGATTGAAAGGAAAATGGGTTGCCCCGGGAATAATCCTCTTGGTCTCTATTAAATTTTTTCATCTTACGTGACCGTAATTCAGCATCAAATTTTTTCAAATCCTGAGCCACTCTATTCAATTTACCTTCAAAAGAAGGCTCCTGTTCAAAGTTTTTTAACTTATCTGCCAAAATCATGATTTCAGACAGCCCCTTATCTATAGCTCGATTGTGAAATTTATAAAGTTCGACCACAAAAGACATTGTGGCTTCATGTTGTATTTTCGCCCATTGTGTGGTTAGTTCATCATCTGCATCACTCACATGCGGAATGATCCTTATTCTTAATCCCCTAGGGGTAATGTTTGCTGCCTGATAAGCCTTAAAAAGCTTACTATGCCATACATTTGCTCGTAAGGCCCTTAGTGACCTATTCAGGTCATCAATTAAATTTTGACTTGTAATATCAGGGTTACTGTTCCCCAACAGATCTCCATTCACATCTTTATTTGGGTTCAGGCCAAAAACCCTTAAATCCTCTCGATCAGCCACTAAACCAGAAATGAGACTAGACAAATCCATAATGGCAGGGATATTAACCACAAAAACTGTGTAGCTGTCAATAATGGTCAATCAAGGATACCACGACAGCAAAGATAGATTATTAATAAGGACAATAGCAGCTTCCAAAAATAAAATTTCTAAAAAATTATTGTAAGGACAACAGCTGCGTCCAATTAAGACTACTAGTAGATAAATATGTGTTGATGCAGAAGATGAAGACAACCCCCTTATAATGAAAAAAGCCAAAAATGAAAGAGGCTGTGGAAACCAAAACTGCAGCTCAAAAACCAAAAGTTAGAGTGGATAAGGTTTTGAATAACCAAAACTCAAATGAAAATCAGGACTTCCAAAGCTAATCCAATCTGAAATGAGGACTCCTAAATCTTAGTGAAGCCTCTTATGCACTTCCATAGAATATAAAATAATACTATGTTAACCATTAAATTGGTCAAATTTTTGTATAATTATGAACCAAACACAGTTGTGTACCTTAGATAAAGGCACAATATATAAAAAACACACAACTGTCTATTGGCAAACATATACCATGCCAAGAAAGGTCAATAAATGCTGATCCTGTAGGGATATTTCCTATTACAAAACAGATATAAATATACTATCTTATAAGTCCATGTGCCAAACCATTATACTGACCATTACATTAATATAACCTGTAGAGGGCTTGTTCCAACATGAATATCCCAAGTCTACAATATGTACTTAGAAGTAGGTGAATATTATAATATTATTAATATATTATTGTTTTGGCCAAAATCAGGGGTCCCTCTATGATTGCTAATGATCAAAAAATCACCCTACAATGTTGACAGCAACCACACATATGGATCTGATCAAATAATCAAAAAATCAAATTAACCATATGTGTGTAGACCCTACTAACCACCAAATCTAATATCCACAATGAACAGGTATATGCATACAAGTCAATTGCAAAAGGTAATAATATAAGACCCCATGGAATACTACTGGTTAACAGGCCCAATCGTCCAAAGTATAACAAATAGGCAACTCTACTGATGCTGTCCAAAATTTGTAGATAGTGCCACTTGTCCCTGCAAGACCAGAGTTCAATAATGTTTGTTAAACATACTAAAAATAAACCAGTTATTAATTATAAAACTGGTCATATAATAATATAAGGACCATTGAGTCAATGATACCAGTATTTATACAATACAAAACAAAACAACTGACCCTATAATTCAAAAAATTGTCCCTCTACTAACCCTGTTGTTTAAATCTAAAACCAACAGGCTGTATTGACCAAAACTAGTGTAATGGAATGTAATTCCAGATATCTAGCGTATACCACTTATGGTGTGTTCCAATACAAATCCTGGATATATTTAAGTATCCTGAATCAGGGCCACAAGATCAAACAGCAGGTTTATAGGTACCCATAGATAGTAAAAGAAACCACCTAAGGTAATACAAAATATGGACATCGACTTATAACCCATACAAAAACCAAAACATATATTATATACATCACATAGTCATGCCCATAAGTATGTTGTTCACAAACACCTAGATGATTAAATAGAATATCACGACTTTCTAGTATATATATATATATATATATATATATATATATATATGTATATATAAAGGTATATTCCTATGCCTGTAAAGCTTTCATATGCCAAAGAATTCTACACATCTGGTATCCGTAAATCTTCATTCAACCCAGAGCCCCAAGTTCCTTGAGTTATTAAGTCCAAACTAATACGTTGTAATATAAATGCCCTTTTGCTGAAAAAGTGTCACATAAATAACTAAATAGTCGCAAAATATAATGAACATTAAATGCGATAGGCAAGAGAGCTGATTATAAGCCCATATATCACTCATTAACCCATGGCTGAAAGGCTTATGGTATTTATTTATTAGAGCTGAGTGAGGAGTGTGCTGGGGTAGAACTTTTGTCTGTTTGCAGGATTGGGGCATTATTTTCATGTGTCCCTGACCAAGCCAGCTGCAGTCCAATGGGCAAGTGTGAAGTGGGGCCACTGTGAGGGCCATCACTCATTTTCACAAATAATGATGCCTTTTTAAGTCATCTAATGGACATTGCCTCTAATGGACACAGGTAACCTGTAAATGGTTAATCTCCCAGGCCCATCCTTACACTTATCAAGGGTATGAAAACTTGTCAAAGATTTGGGATGCATGGCTAGGCTTAAAAAGGCCCTTGTGATCGTTAGCCTAGTAAACACCTATGAACCTAGAGACCCTACCTTTTCCTCTTGTGACGGTCATCTCTACAGATACTTGGGCCTCCACCAGAAACTCTAACATGGAATAAATATCCCAGACATACAAGCCCACCTCCCTCCCCTGAGAGTAGTGAGCAGGCATAGATTCATCATTCCTCTGACTCTAGCTTCTCCAGTGCTCATGTTATTTATCAAGCCTGGTTTCCCTGGGTAATAGTCATGGTTTTATCCTTTTTTGTCACAGAAATAGCATATTGTTTTCTTGTTCTGGGCTTCCAGCGTCAGTTAGGGCAATGTCTAAGCTCTAGGCCTTGTGTAGTTTCTTCAACAAGTTATTTGGCAACAACCCAAGTATACTTTGAAAATAACTACTGCCCTTGCAACATGCTTTGCTTTTTTTCCTTGTACCTTTTATATTGCAAAATAATTCTCTTAACTTTTTCAGATCTTCATTCATTAAAAATGGTTATTAAGTTATCTGTTTTATTGCCAGCGTTACTGTATATAGCAAATTCTTTTTTCTGTTAAATGAAGATCACGTAATAATGTTCCTTTTTTTAACCCATGTTACATAAAGCTTATGCAAGTTAATTGATGCATCATTTGTTCATCGATATGCCAAACTTGCTATTTTAGCTTTATAATTCTTGCTGTTAATTGAACCATACAGTTTGCTGTTTTAAAGCCAGACATTTGTGCCACAAAATCATGCATAATCAAAAAGCCTGTTTTATCCACAGTCATTTCTAACACCTGTTTATTTGAATATTTTGCTCATACCCAGGGGAGTAACAAGGTTGTTTGTTGCCCTGACAACGCCCCCTTCTGAAGCCCTCCTGAGAGACGTTGAGGATCAAAAAAAGACTTGTTTCTCCAATAATAGTTCCATGCAAATCTCTTCAAACAGCTTTCCTTCTACCTTTCAGTGCACAAACTCCCGGCACCAGAGCTTGGCTGAAGTTGAAGAGCAAATGCAGGCGTAATAGCATTTTGCAACACTTGTCCTTTATGCTAATTTTTGCAAAAAGTTACAACAGTTCTCTGCTACATCTCCTCACACAGAATGTCCATTTTAAGCAGCTGCAGAATCATGATTATTGCTACTGCTGTACTGCTTTCACAAGATGATCAGAATCAACATAGTGCTGTTATATGTACACTATAGTTCCTCTCAGCACTTTTTATGAACACCTTTCGCTAAACTGTAGCAAAAAGCTGCATTAGCTTCTTGCTAAGAGTTCTTTGTGCAGACTGTCATTTAAGCTGTTTAAATGATTGCTGCTATTGTTTTACTGCTATTTTGGGGTTAGGCACTTCTTCCAAGTCTTGTCCCCATAGTCCCATTGCTACAGCTTTACTTAAACAATCACCCAGTTTGCCATCTTAGTCAGCATAAGATGTGTTTTCACCTGTTACATCTCAGTGTCCTTTATTCATTTTCAGTTTATTTCTTTCATTTTTATGAATGGAAATAGCTGTTGAACTGAGGGCCAGGCTAACCACCAATTACTGTGTATCTGTCTTAGTATTACAATGTTACAATTCCCAGAGTCCAGGGCTGTGCTTAAGTATAACTTTTCCCACTAGTACACTGGTTCAAGCATAGGTAACCATAGCCAATTTGGTCATGTACATAAATTCTACATATTGTTACTTTGAGCATATTCTGCAGCTGTTGTGCCACAAAATCATGCATAATCAAAAAGCCTGTTTTATCCACAGTCATTTTTATCACCTTTTTATTTGAATATTTTGCTCATACCCAGAAGTGTAACAAGATTGTTTGTTTTTAACAAGGTTGTTTGTTTGTCACCCTGACAGTGCCCCAGTCTGAAGCCCTCCTGAGAGACATTGAGGATCAAAAAAGACTTGTTTCTCCAATAATAGTTCCATGCAAATCTCTTCAGACAGCTTTGCTCCTACCTTTCAGTGCACAAACTCCCCGCACCAGAGCTTGGCTGAAGTTGAAGAGCAAATGCAGGCGTAATAGCACTTTGCAACACTTTTCCTTTTTGCTAAATTTTTGCAAAAAGCTACAACAGTTCTCTGCTACATCTCCTCACACAGAATGCCCATTTTAAGCAGCTGCAGAATCATGATTACTGCTACTGCTATAACCAGTCTGCCATCTTAGCATAAGATTTATTTTCACCTGTTGCATCTCAGTGTCCTTTTTTCATTTTCAGTTTATTTCTTTTGTTTTTATGAATGGAAATTGCTGTTGAACAAAGAGCCAGGCTAACCAGCAGTTTCTGTGTATCTGTCTTAGTATTACAGTGTTACAATTCCCAGAATCCAGAGCTGTGCTCAAGTATAACGTTTCCTACTAGAACACTGATTCAAGCATAGGTAGCCATAGCCAATTTGGTCATGTACATACATTTTGCATATTGTTACTTTGAGCATATTCTGCAGCTGTCATGCTAAGAAATTAAATTTAGCACCAGATTATTGTACTTAACAGAGTCTAATATTATGCATGTCTTTGTTCAATGTGCTGTGAAATGTATATAACAGCAGTTGCGTAATCTGATGATGTTAAGTTGTCTATCTCGCCTTCATTCTTGCTGTTTGGGATCGGAGCCGATCCTCGGTTCTGACTCGGCCATCTTCAATAGCTTGAGAGCTGTTTACTGGCTCGAGGCTACCCCTTATCCCATGATGCCTAGCGATAGCTA